>NW_022753219.1:37479-56418 GCF_011630105.1 Anneissia japonica
CCTTTCATACCATCTGACCAATAAGGATTAGTAATTGCCGGTCCTTGTCTAGTACCTGGGAAACTCATCAACATTCCCAAATGATGTGTGGTCACTTGAATTAAGGCAAATGACCTTAAGGTAAATGACCTTCCTAAGCTTGGTGTATAACCCATGAAGTTGGGATATTAGTTAAAAATGGAAGGTATTATTTACACACGGATCCTATATACAAATTTACAGATGGTAGTACTGCTACAGGAGCCCCTACCAGTGAAAAGTTAACAATTGAACGATAAGAAACGGTCAGGAAAATGAACATGTCTACCGGATCGGGTAGTTCTGGGAGGTGTAGGGGAGGGTCTACCTGAGCAGGGGCTGTTAACTGTGGGGAATTGTTAGGCTCAAGGGTGGAGGTGGGTGTGTGTGCTGTAACCGTATCTAAATGGGCTACTTTTAGGCGGTCAATGCTGACAGTGTCTCGACGACCATTTTTGTCAAAAACAAAGTGTTTGTCGGCTCTTCGTAAAACTTTAAAGGGGCCATCGTAAGGATGTTGTAATGGTTTACGAACGGAATCTCTACGAACAAACACATGAGTACAAGTTAGTAAATCCTGACTGATGTAAGATTTACGATTAGGATTGGTGCGGGTTGGAGTGGGATAAAAATTACTCATTATATCACGTAATCTGTGCACATAATTAGAATAATCAGTAAGTTCAGAATGTTTATCAAAAAATTGTCCTGGTAATCGTAATGTAGTACCATACACAAGCTCTGCCACACAATGTCCAAGATCTTCCTTAAGTACAGTGCGAATTCCTAGAAGTACAATGGGTAAATGTTCAGTCCACTTTGTAGGGTCATTGAATGCCTTGAGAGAGGCTTTCAAATGGCGATGAAATCGTTTAACAAGTCCATTTGCCATTGGATGGTATGCAGTTGTACGAATTTGTTTGGTTCCAAGTAATCGTGTTAGTGATTGAAATAATGTAGATTCGAATTGTCGACCTCGGTCCGTGGTTATTGTAGAAGGTACTCCGAATGAAGAAATCCAGCGATCAACAAAAATGCGTGCGGCAGTTTCAGCTGTTATGTCAGAGATGGGTACAGCCTCCGGCCAACGAGTAAAACGATCAATAAAAGTCAGTAAATAACTATAACCATTGGAGGGTGGAAGAGGTCCGACAATATCAATGTGGACATGATCAAAATGAGCATCAGGTGTGGAAAAAGTAGACAACGATGAGACTGTGTGTCGGTGTACTTTGGAGCGCTGACACTGAATGCATGTTTGAGACCATCGGCGTACATCATGGTTTATACTTGGCCATACAAAACGCTCTGTAATCAAACGTTGAGTTGCTAGAATACCAGGATGAGATAGCGAATGAAGAGTGTCAAAAATTGTGCGACGAAAGTCTGATGGAACATATGAGGCATGTTGTGGCAAAATGGCTAAGTTGTAGCAAAAATTTATTTATTTATTTATTTATTCTTTCTTTATACTGCAGGCACTTTCAGTACTAGTGCACTGATTTTCAAAGTGGTACAGTAGATATCTTAAAAACAGGATACTATAAAAGGAATCAAATTTATAAATAAAAAATATAAACAAACATAAAAACAAAAATCAGTCATAGAGAAAATTCAATGCAAATCTTGTGTAATAAGGAAATTTTTAAATGTATGAATTGACATTTCTTTAAAGTTAATTTTTAGTTCATTTGGAAGTTCATTCCAGCTTTTGGATGAACGGTAAGTAAAGGTTCTTTTGCCATGGGAAATATTCCAAGTGGGGACAACTAAATTGTTATGGGTTTGGCTACGTGTGCCTTGAGAATGGGTAGTATTATTAAAGGTAAATTTTGAGGATAAATATGGAGGAGCACACCCTTTCAAACATTTAAAAGTCATTAGAAGTAATTTTTCATTCCAAATTGCATTGAGTCTTCTCCAGCCAAGTTGACTTAAAATAAAATCAGTTGAAGTCTTAATATCTACAGAAAGCAAAATTCTACCTAATCTATTCATAAGTACTTGTAAACAATTAATATTTTGAACATTACAATTTGACCATACACAACAACAATAATAAAAAAGAGGAAATACAAGCGCATTAGCTAACATTTTAAGGGTATATGATGGAAGGAAATATTTAACACGTCGGATGACACCAATACGTTTTGAAACATTGGAGGACACGGTGTTTATATGATCATTCCAAGTTAATTGTGGGTCAAAAGTAACTCCAAGATATTTGAAAGAGTCGACTCGTTCAATGTTATGCCCATTGAAGGATATAGAAATATCTTTAAATTTAGGAAGAATCTGGTTTGTCCCAAAAATCATTAGTTTTGTCTTTTTTATGTTTAATGTCAGTTTATTCATTTCAAACCAATTAGCAATTTTATTTAAATAGGAATTTAGCTCATATTGAAGAGTGACTGGGTCATCAGAAGTACAAAGAATAGTGGTGTCATCTGCATACATTACACATTTACATGGCATAATATCTGGCAGTGAGTTTACATAAATAATGAACAATAGTGGACCTAATATTGAGCCTTGTGGTATACCAATATTTATATCCATAAGATCTGATTGAGTAGAATTTATATTTACAACTTGTGACCGGTTACATAAATAAGATATAAACCAATTTAGCTCAATATTATTTACTCCATAACATTTTAGTTTATGAACCAGAAGTTCATGATCAACTGTATCGAAGGCTTTCTTAAGATCTAGGAATATTGCTGCTGTAGCTTTACCGTCATTTAAATTATTAAGTATATAGTCAGACACGTCAATTAGTGTAGTGTTAGTAGAATGGTTCTTTCTAAACCCAGACTGAGATACATTAATTAAATTATTGTTGTTTAAAAAGTTATACAGTTGATCATGAACTGCCCGTTCAATTATTTTTGAAATAATTGGCAGCACAGAGATTGGTCTATAATTGCTTGGGTCATCTTTATCACCTTCTTTAAAAATGGGTGTTACTTTAGCTTTCTTCCACTCTGACGGGAAGGTTGAAGAAAATAAAGATAAGTTACATATATAAGCAATTGTATCACAAATCACTGGTGCAGCCAATTTAAGCAATTTACAATCCAAGCCATCTATACCAGTTGCTTTATTACAAGGCAATTTACAAAGTTCATTAAAAACATACTCTGGCATGATAATATCAAATTTAAATTGGTTTTCAGTAGAGTTTAGGTAAGTGTTAGTAGTGGTGTTAGAAGGAATAATATTTGAAAATTTACAGCTAAGTTTATTTCCTATGGAGGTAAAATGCTCATTTAATTTATTAGCAATATCTCTATCACATAAAGAATTCGATATTTTACCAACCTTTACTACATTCTTGGGGATTAATTTATGAATTGTACTCCAAAGCTTCTTGGGATTTTTGACATTTTCACTTATTGATTTTGTACAATATTTTCTTTTTAGTTCTTTGTTTAAATTGTTTACTCTATTTCTTAGTGATTTTGCTTGCTTCCAATCTTCTGCATTGTTAGTCTTGTGGGCTTTGTTATAATGATAATCTCTATCTTTTGTTAGTCTTATGTAATCACTGGTTATCCATTCAGGAAGAGTGCCCTTCACTCTCTTTGTTTTAAAAGGAGCATGGGCATTACATATATTCTCAAATAAGGATTTCCAAATTGACCATGCAGTGTTAACATCAGGAGCAATTTTAATTTGATCCCAGTTGGTAGATTTGATATCATTGATAAAATCATTAGCATTAAAGTTTTTGTAAGATCTTGATTGTATAATTTTAGGGGGGGCCTTTATTTTTTTATTTTTACGAGTTAAATAAATTAATGAATGGTCACTAAGACCTAGGCTATGCACGCCAGCAGAGGAGATATTTTGATTTGTAACAAATATTAGATCTATTGTTGTTTTACTATTTTCAGTTATTCTTGTAAAATCATTTATGATTTGGTGTAGGTTACTTTGTTTTGCCAGATTATTTATTTTTCTTAAGTTACTTTGTTTATTAATGTCAAGATTGAAATCCCCTAAAATTACAGCATCCTCATATAATGTGGTATATTGCTGGAACATAGAATCAAGTTTAAATAAATAGTCTGCTTTGGCACTGGGTGGCCTATATACAGTACCAATAAGCATTGGCTTAGTACAGGGTAAATTAACCTCAATCCAAAGGGCCTCAATATCATCATTTCTAACCGTATGTACCTCTTTTCAAGCCTAAGTTATTGCAAAATGAAAGTACAGCACTCTTACAGTCAAGATAAACATGATTTTGAGTAATTGCCTTTCAAAGTTATTTGTGCATACATTGTTTAATAGAATTAAGTATCAAAATAACTTAAATAAACGATTTGTTGACCACTTCCAGAACTAATACTTTGGAACATGATTAATAAGACACTAAACTGTTGATTTGTAGTGAAAAACAAATTTGGATTTTTAGGCACTTTTTTGAGCTCCCATATTTTAAAGCTCATTTACTCAATACTGGCCTGTGCGACAACTTCACCATTTTGCCACGACATGCCTCATATGGGCGAGGATTACCTGTGAAACATTGCAAAGAATCGTTGAGTCTGAAGTTGCAATTGGAAATGGTTGGAGTTTAAGTGATGATGATGATTCACGTAGTTTGCACATTTCATCATCAGTTTGTTGTGCCACTGCAATGCGTTTAAAATCAACCATTTTAGACGAATGGTGCTCAAGAGAGTTAAGTTCGATGTGCGACAGTGCGTCGGCTGCAGCATTATCTTTGCCGCTTACATGACGTAAATCAGTCGTAAATTGGGAGATAAAGTCTAGATGACGAATTTCACGTGGAGAGTGACGATCAGCTTTAGCGCGAAAGGCGTAAACGAGTGGCTTGTGATCAGTTAAGATGTGAAATGAGCGTCCTGAGAATGACGGAAATGTTTAACTGAGAGATACACTGCCAAAAGCTCACGACCAAACGTGCTGTATCGTGTCTCTGCTGGTTTAAGTTTTTGAGAGTAAAAAGAGATCGGTTGCCAATTGTCGTCAATGCGTTGCTGCAAAATACCTCCTATAGCCATATCCGAAGCATCTACCATAATACACAAGGGTGCATCTGGCTGCGGGTGGTGAGGAGTGTAGCGTTAGCAAGGGCGATTTTTACGTTTGTGAATCCAGTCAATGCTGCGTCAGTCCAAATGAGATCTTGTTTCTTACCTGTTGCTACAAGTAATGCTGTAACAGGTTGTAAGATCCCAGCGCATTGAGGTATAAATCGACGGTAAAAATTCCAAGTCCAAGAAATTGGCAGAGTTTGCATAATGTCTTTGGTTGTGGAAATTGTTGTATCGCGTCAACTTTTGTTTGAAGTGGTCGGATACCTTTGGCATCCACATGGTGTCCTAAGAATTCCAATGATGAAACTCCAAATTGGCATTTTGCTGGATTAAGAACAACACCATACTCATTGAGGCGAGTAAACAATTGTCGCAAATGATTTTCGTGTTCCTGGGCATAAGAGCTTGCAACAAGCAAATCGTCTATATATACATAACAAAAATCAAGTCTGCGTGTGACTTGATCGATAAATCTTTGAAAAGTTTGTGCGGCATTGCGTAATCCAAAAGGCATGCGAACGAACTCAAACAAACCAAATGGGGTAGTTATAGCGGTTTTTGGTACATCGCTGGGCTCGACAGGGATTTGGTGATATGCTCTGACGAGATCAATTTTTGATAAAATGGTTGCAACATGTAATGTGGATGTAAAATCTTGCAAGTTAGGTATAGGATACCGATCAGGAAGAGTGACATTGTTGAGTGCACGATAATCACCACAAGAACGCCAATCTCCAGGGGTTTTCTTTGTAACCATGTGCAGGGGTGACGACCAGTTACTGTCAGAGGGGCGGACTATACCAAGCTGCATCATATGTTCAAATTCATGTTGTGCGATCTTGCAACGGTCGGGCTCAAGGCGACGGGGACGTGCAGATATTGGAGGGCCGTTGGTTATAATGTGTGGGTTACATCATGTTTCAGAGACCCCTCCTGATAACATGGGCGTGTTATTGGAGGAAACTCTGAAAGAATGTTATCAAAGTTGGACTTACCCACAACTGTGTTAAACATAAGGTTGAGTGGTGGGCATTTCGAAAGTATACCCTGAATACTTAAATTGGTTGTTGTGTCCACTAGTCGATGGTGAGTCATGTCGACAAGGAGTCCAAAATGTCGTAGAAAATCGGCGCCTATAATGGCTGTCTCTTATACACATCTAGATGTGTATAAGAGACAGGTCCCAGATCAAGAGTAATTGAACGGTGTCCGTATGTTGCAATCGATGAATTGTTAGCCGCGTTTAAGTTATAATCATGTCGCCTGTTTTTACGTTCATGTCGAGTTGGTGGAACAACGCTAACTTCTGGCCCAGTGTCGATGAGGAAGCGTTGGTTATAAAACTTGTTCATGATAAAGAAAAGGCGACTTACAGAATGGCCAGCAATGTTCGTCGCTTTTAGTTGTTGGCATTGGTGTTTCCCGAACACGGAAGACATTTGCGTGCATTATCACCAAATTTCAAATGGTACCAACAAAGTGATGGCGTCTTATTAACGGCTGATCATGAAGAGCGATTGCGCGATGAAGAGCGATTGCGACCATATGATCGACTGCGATTTCGGCTTCCGCTTCTGGGTCGAGATCGTTGATCCGCTTGCCAAGATTCAAATTTTTGGGTCAATTGTTGAATCTGCAATTGAAGTGTGTGAATTGTGGCAGATTGTGAGGGCAGTTCCTCTGGGTGGACGGAAGAAACAGTCGGCGGTGGCACAGATATTGGGGAGGTGGCAGATACCTCCAATATTTTGTCGGCAAGTGTAGTTAGGCCTGGCATATCTGGCTCATCTTTTGCAGAAGCCAAAATTAACTGAACATTGGCTGGAAGATGACTTAAGAACAATCGCTTCATAATTGTTGGTTCAAGGGTTCGGTCGCCGAGCAGTTGCAACATCCTGCGATATAATTGGGAGGGTTTTCGATCTCCTAACTCCTCCGCTGTCAAAAGTTGTCGGAGACGCTTTTGATCGGAGTCAGATGTCCATTTTATTAATGCCTCCTTTAATTGTATGTCCTGTGGCAGGTGAAGTAGGAGATCGCGCACTTCTTGGGCTATCTCCGGTTGCAAGGAGCCCATCAAATACGCGTACTTCGTAGCGTCCACCATGATATGCCTGGTTGTAAACTGTGCCTCAACCTGTGTGAACCATAATGTTGGATCATTGGGCCAGTAGGGTGGAAGTTTCAGAGAAACTGATGATATTGCAGGCGGTGCTGCATCTGAAGCAGATACGACAGGTTGTTGCTGTTGAACTTGTTGCTGTTGTCCTTCCATTATTAACTTGGTGCAAAGAGTGTGTACTGAAACGTCGGAGGTCACCACTTTAGTGTAAGTGTACGATGAGATGATAAAAATACACCACACTAATTTATATGTAGAACTGTACAATTTATTCCAAGTGAAAAGCGTATTTACAAAAACACTTGAGAAACAAGTTGATATATACAAATTGATAGAAAGCGAAAGTAATGTGTACTCAGGGAAGACAAACTGAGGAGTGTCTGTAAAAGTACAAATGTATGTGATATAGCATCACCTTTCATACTATCAGACCAATAAGGATTAGTAATTGCCTGTTCTTGTCTAGTACCTTGGAAACTCATCAACATTCCCAAATGATGTGTGGTCACTTGAATTAAGGCAAATGACCTTAAGGAAAATTTGGGATATTAGTTAAAAATGCAAGGTATTATTTACACACGGATCCTATATACAAATTTACAGATGGTAGTACTGCTACAAGGGTGTTGAAAGTAACATTTTCATTTCTTTTTAAAATAAATCAATTTTAATTCTCAAAAATATTAACATTAATAACAGTGAATATGAGGATAGTTATGTATATAGTTTTCAACTAAATAATAAATATCAACTAAATAAAATATACAAATACAATCTTTTAACACTTTTTACTTAGAAATAAAATAATGTCTTTATTCTGTAAAAGCTTGAATAATATTTGGAGGATTCAGTACGGTACTATTCAAGAGCGGTGCTCAAAAAAGGAAATACTGGTGTGGTGCTCGTTCCCATGTAACATATCTCACAATCGCGAAGTACTGTAGGCCTATCATAGGTCCAATGTCATTGTAAATAAACTCTTTAATACAAACCAGAACCCTGCGGGTGCGTACGTTCCTTTGTACGTAAAAAATCAATGTACATTTGTGAATTGCAATAACTTGATTGTATCTTTTTGAATAATGATTGTGTAAGGTAATACAGTATTTTCATTTTGAATCAAAAAAATCAGAGGCGGATCCAGAAATTTATAAAAGGGGGGGGGAAGGGGTTCTGAGAAGTGCAGGGATGTCGTTATGCAGGGCGGAGGTGCGCGGCGCCACCCACTCTTGACTTCTTGCGCCCATGCTAAAGCTAGGCCTTCTGCCCAGCCTCATACAAATTCTTCCGCTCCCCCTTAAAATCATGAAGAAACACAAGTTTTTGCTCCATAAACCATATTTCCGGTGAATAAGCTGCAAATTTTATACACGATTTTCCCCTCGAAGTTTGGGGTGCGGCCTATACACCAGTCGTTAACCTACTCCCAAAAGGTTCAGATCGCCGTCTGTCTAGCTTGGGCCCATGCTCCTCCTAGCCCAATTAATTAGCCTAGCCTTTGTTGAAGGGCTAGTATTTGTAATTATACTCACTATAGGCCTACAGTGCTGTACTGTAATTCCTACTACATTTTCTACAAAAATCAAGCAATGGTTTGGGTTGTTTAAATAATTATTTTCATAGTTACTTTCACTCAAACAATTTTGAAACGTTTTATTCGAAATCGCTTCGCTCAAAACAATAAATAACCTTCTTTTCGGGAGTGTGGTCCTAGGTCACGTGAGCAGCTTCATTTATGATGTCGAAACAAAACACACGTGGGCTGTTGAAACTTTCTGTTCGACGTCTGGTTCCCGGTGGCTTGTACCATTATAGAAAGAATACTGATACCGCTATATTTGAGAATAAAAGCTTGTGAAATTAATTTATGCAATCAAAACGGATATTGCTATACCCCGCAAACCCCCTATACCCCGCAAACCTCCAAAAAACCATAGCAAACCCCATCCAAACTCTGTGATAATAATTGAATCACATAGTATAGGACTCAACTTGGTATCTCAATAAAAAAAAAATCTGAGTTTTATGTTCGTCACAACCCATTTTTGGGGTAAAAAGGCCATTTTTTGTATTAAAAAAGTGCTAAACAAGCAAACCCCCCCAAAACACAGTGCAAACCCCATCCAAACCCTGTGATAGTGATTAAATCATGTAGTATAGGACTCACTTGGTATATAAGTAAAAAAAATGTCAATGTTCCATTCGTAACAACCTATTTTTTTGGTAAAAATGGCATTTTTTGTATAATTGCTAAACCCCGCAAACCTCCAAAAACACAGTGCAAACCCCATCCAAACCCTGTGATAGTGATTGAATCACATAGTATAGGACTCAACTTGGTATCCCAATAAAATAAAATCTTAATTTTATGTTCGTCACAACCTATTTTTGGGGTAAAAAGGCCATTTTTTTGTATAAAAAAATTGCTAAACCCTGCAAACCCCCCAAAACACAGTGCAAACCCCATCCAAACCCTGTGATAGTGATTGAATCATGTAGTATAGGACTAACTTGGTATCTCAGTAAAAAAAAAAGTATAATGTTCTGTTCATAACAACCTACTTTTTGGGTAAAAATGCCATTTTTTGATTAAAAACATTGCTAAATCCCGCAAACCTCCATAAACACGGTGCAAACCCCATCCAAACCCTGTGATAATGATTGAATCACATAGTATAGGACTCAACTTGGTATCTCAATAAAACAAGTCATAATTTTATGTTCGTCACCACCTATTTTTTGGGGAAAAAGGCCATTTTTTGTATAAAAAAATTGCTAAACCCTGCAAACCCCCCAAAATACAGTGCAAACCCCATCCAAACCCTGTGATAATGATTGAATCACAATTGAGATACCAAGTGAGTCCTATACTACATGATTCAATCACTATCACAGGGTTTGGATGGGGTTTGCACTGTGTTTGTGGAGTTTGTGGATTTTTTTTATGGAGATACTAAGTTGAGTCCTATACTATGTGATTCAATCACTATCACAGGGTTTGGATGGGGTTTGCTGTGTTTTTTTGGAGGTTTGCGGGGTTTAGCAATTTTTTTTATACAAAAAATGGCCTTTTTACCTCAAAAATAGGTTGTGACGAACATAAAATTATGATTTGTTTTATTGAGATACCAAGTTGAGTCCTATACTATGTGATTCAATCACTATCACAGGGTTTGGATGGGGTTTGCTGTGTTTTTTTGGAGGTTTGCGGGGTTTAGCAATTTTTTTATACAAAAAATGGCCTTTTTAACCCAAAAATAAGTTGTGACGAACATAAAATTATGATTTGTTTTATTGAGATACCAAGTTAAGTCCTATACTATTTGATTCAATCATTATCACAGGGTTTGAATGGGGTTTGCATTGTGTTTTTGGAGGTTTGCGGGGTTTAGCAATGTTTTGAATTAAAAAATTGCATTTTTACCAAAAAAGTAGGTTGCTACGAACAGAACATTATACTTTTTTTATACTGAGATACCAAGTTAGTCCTATACTACATGATTCAATCACTATCACAGGGTTTGGATGGGGTTTGCACTGTGTTTTGGGGGGTTTGCGGGGTTTAGCAATTTTTTTAATACAAAAAATGGCCTTTTCACCCCAAAAATGGGTTGTGACAAACATAAAACTCAGATTTTTTTTTTTGAGATACCAAGTTGAGTCCTATACTACATGATTCAATCACTATCACAGGGTTTGGATGGGGTTTGCACCGTGTTTTGGGGGGTTTGCTGGGTTTAGCAATTTTTTTATACAAAAAAAGGCCTTTTTACCCCAAAAATGGGTTGTGACGAACATAAAACTCAGATTTTTTTTTTTTGAGATACCATGTTGAGTCCTATACTATGTGATTCAATTATTATCACAGAGTTTGGATGGGGTTTGCTGTGTTTTTTTGGAGGTTTGCGGGGTATGCGTGGTTTACCAATACCCATAAAAACACGAGTTTTTTGAAGTTATTTTTTTGGAAATTAATTGAAGAAAGGCATACGTTTGTCCGTCTATCACATGCCTCAATCACATGCTGTATATGTGTATAGATGGTTAGTCCATCATATGCTATAAATTTATGTGTCCATAATGTTAAGGTTCTCCCCCACCCGAGACTGTCCATCAGGTGCTGTATTTTCTAACCATTATTTTCCCAAACATCATTTGATGAAGCTATTGTTAAATATCGGTTAGTTGTTGTCGCCTTTTATGAGTAGTATGCACAGTTCCTTTTAGTTCACTGCAAACTTTTATTCACACAAACTGTACGTTGGTTACAATCAGCTAAACTCTAGGTTTCAGATGTTAGAGAACACTTTTAGAGTGGAGTCAGCTCGGCTCTGTACTTTTCTTCTGTGTACTCCTAATTACTGAATTTAACTACTGACTACTGACTACTGACTACTGATCACTGACTCAGTGATATGGGGCTGTTTGCCTATTATACTTTAGGTAATGGGGGTGTGTCTCACGTAAAAGGTCACCCCATACTTTTAGAGTTTCTGATTGGATCATCGAGAAATTCTTTCTCTATGATTTAGTAACTTGTTTACCAAAAAACTGCTATTATTAAGATGTATCACAAACTTCAGAGCTTAGGCTCAAAACTGACAATCATAGATTCATAGTGTGAGAAAGGCCAAGTCCAACTGACTAGGGTAAAGTTATACAATGTCCAGTTATATTATTAGATTATCTGTATACTCAAGTTGACCATTAAAACTGTCAAACCAATTTAAGGCAGTTATCAGGTGAAGGGTATCGATTCCAACGGTTGTGCAAGTTAATACCATTGAACCTTAATACTACATTACATTCCTTTCAATTAATTTTTTTTTTAAAGGTAAAATGTACTACAATGTGTAGTAGGCATAAAGCAATATAAAAATTCACTTAAAAAAAAATTAAATCGTTAAACATAAAAAATCATAGCATATAATACAAGTTTTTCAAGATGAATACGTGTCAATTTCCATCATTTACTCATATTCACTCTCTCTTTCTCTCCATTTTTTTCTTAAAAAATACAAATGAATAACATTTTTGATTTTCGAGGTTAATCAATCTAATATGGTTTTTTTTGCATGTGTCTTAGTCATCGATTTAACATTAGATTGTATTTAAGTCTTGCCATATCCGGCGTAATGTACGAAAATATTTAAAAGTAAAATAACTTTATAAGGAGGAACTTAAATTAACTTTTATTTAAATAAACATTATTTACTTACTTATTTCCTAAAAAATCAATTGCTTCTATTACACGTAGACCTGAATTCATCTAGTCGTGTTTACTAGCAATAGACAATATTCACTTTAACTCGTTATCGTTTAATGTCATCACGTATTTCATAATCATTTATTAGTATACCTTTATCATACATTTATCCAAGCATTTCATTACAAGTAATATTATGTAAATTTGGATTATTTGTACCCATATGTACTTATATTCAGTATTCATTTAAACTGACGAATTTATCCTCATATTACATATCTTTCATTAAACTTGCATGGCATTAACAACTCAACAAGTAATAAGCTTGTTCATTTAGTGTTGCAATATAAGCTTGGATTATTCAATAATTCATTAATCGCTTCATTACGGTACATTTAAATCATAAACAAAATTGTTGTATTCCTCGTCATAAAATTATAAACACAATTTAAATCATTAGACAACATGTCAATATAATTCGTACTTAAATCATTATGCTGTGTATTCACACAATATAATTTTAAGTTCTCAATATTTAAATTCAATATTCGTATTAATTTCAAGATTTCAGTATAATTCCATGTTTACAAGATAAATTAAATTTGGGAATAAGTAAATAAAATTCAACGTTCTCGAATTTTGAAGTGCGTTTGCGAGTGATGCAATTAGTAAGTGAATGGTTATCATCACAATTTATAATCGAAGATTTTTTTTCCTCTACACGTTCAAGTCACATCAATTAAACATTTTATAATTTAAAAAACTTCTGGCCAGTAAATTAATTAAATTATTCAATGAATTTATTTATATCAATTATCATTTTAGCTTTAATAACCTCAAAAATTCCCTGGCTATGAGCAATTGAAATTGGTTATACAAATTGGTATACATGTACGATTCTGCAAAATCAACAGTCCGTTAACCTAATCTGTGCTGAATAATTACTATATTATTGATGTTTCATATCTAAAATCAATCAGGTATCGATTAAAATGTGCTTGCATTAATGATTAACATTTTGCTATTTTATGACCTTAACTTGTTTGAAAAAAAGATTGCGTACTACAAAAAAACGTGGTTGATGTAATAAAATCAAATTAATGTGAAAAAAATAATTATTAAATTAAAACCAATTTTTAATGAGGGTTAAAAATATAAACAAACTCTTTCTCACAATGATGGAATTTAACAATGTATTCAACTTACCCATTTACTTCATTCTTGATAAACAAAATGCAAATTCCATGCAAACAAAAGTTCAGTTAGTACTAAAGTTCAAAAGTATAGAGTGTTTTCCATCGTCATGGGGTGAAGTCCAAGTGAAGTCGGCTTGTCTCGAATCCTAATAACTTTCGGTCATCTGTCGGCTTGTCTCGAATCCTAATAACTTTGTCATCTGTCGGCTTGTCTCGAATCCGAACATGGTGTTCATTGGTCAGCTTGTCACAAATCCGATTATTTTTTTTTCTCGTTTCAGTTCACTTTCTGTAATGTGGATGCCTGTTGTTTTGTTTTACTTCTCATGGGCTTCAATTCTTGTTAGTTAGTTGCAGTATATGAAGAAAAAATTTAATTCAGTTCCATTCTAGTCATCCAGACAGGACCAAGAATCTGCTTAACCGCAATTCGGGTATCGTTTAGTGTGTCTTCCATGTTTGGCGATATGTGCTCAGCTTTGGAGAGGAGGTACCGTGAAATCAATGATTAAGGTCTTGCACCATGTTAAATATCGGTTAGTTGCTGGTGACTTTGAATGAGTAGTATGCACAGTTCCTTTTAGTTCACTGCAAAATTTTATTCACACAAACTGTACGTTGGTTACAATCAGCTAAACTCCAGGTTTCAGATGTTAGAGAACCCTTTTAGAGTGGAGTCAGCTCGGCTCTGTACTTTTCTTCTGTGTACTCCTAATTACTGAATTTAACTACTGACTACTGACTACTGATCACTGACTCAGTGATATGGGGGTGTTTGCCTATTATACTTTAGGTAATGGGGGTGTGTCTCAAGTAAAAAGTCACCCCATACTTTTAGAGTTTCTGATTGGATCATCGAGAAATTCTTTCTCTATGATTTAGTAACTTGTTTACCAAAAAACTGCTATTATTAAGATGCATCACAAACTTCAGAGCTTAGGCTCAAAACTGACAATCATAGATTCATAGTGTGAGAAAGGCCAAGTCCAACTGACTAGGGTAAAGTTATACAATGTCCAGTTATATTATTAGATTATCTGTATACTCAAGTTGACCATTAAAACTGTCAAACCAATTTAAGGCATTTATCAGGTGAAGGGTATCGATTCCAACGGTTATGCAAGTTAATACCATTGAACCGTAATACTACATTACACTCTGCTGTAAATTTATGTGTCCATAATTTTAAGGTTCTCCACCACCCGGGACTGTCCGTCAGATACATGCCACCATCACATGCTGTATATGTGTATAGACGGTCAGTCCATCACATGCTGTAAATTTATGTGTCCATAATTTTAAGGTTCTCCCCCACCCGCGACTGTCCATCAGATGCTGTATTATCTAACCATTATTTTCCCAAACATCATTTGATGAACTCCCTCCCCCCGCCAACCCTTTTAGGTTCGTCCGTCCATCACTTGCTGCATATTTATGTGTCCAGAATTTTTAACCATATTTCTTGG
This sequence comes from Anneissia japonica, assembly GCF_011630105.1. Taxonomy (NCBI): domain Eukaryota; kingdom Metazoa; phylum Echinodermata; class Crinoidea; order Comatulida; family Comatulidae; genus Anneissia; species Anneissia japonica. The sequence continues at coordinate 52,560 of NW_022753219.1, forward strand.
AAAATAATTCCACAAATGTTGATTTTTATTGCTTGACGGTAGGCTGGTGGTAGGCCAAGAAACCTACTTCACGTAGGCCTAACGGTATAGTATATCAGATGTGTTTAGGCCTACACCAGGTCCGACGGTGTCGCCCAAAGAGAAGCCTACATTACATATGTGTCTAGGCTAGGCCTAGGTACACCAGGTCCGTCAATCTTAGCCGTTAATGTATACTAAAACACTAATAGAACACACAGAACACCTTCAAATAATAGCACAAGTAAGTGGCCGATATGCCACAACTATCTCAGTTTGCTCAATGTTTACCGACAGTCGCGAAAACAACATAAAGAACTTTTCTAGGCAGCTCGCGACGGAAACAAAATGTCGGGAAAGTTTGACCCGACGCATGCGCAAATCAAATTTTCGACTAAAAAACGACTCAAAACTGGTGGTAGGGGGTATATGTTTTATCGCCTACAGCTTACATTTTTCATCTAACCGAAAAAACAAACATTTCTTGCACAATTGCATGTTCACCAGCAACTATCGAGCACAATGTATACCTGCCGCTATGCACCATTTCGGAGCCTATTTGTTTACAAATATGCTGACCTCTTCTGGTGTCACATCTCATACACACATTTTACATGTGAACCATTACATTAGTTCCCTGTGACCTAAGGTCACAAAGGAACTAAAAAAAAGAAATACTTTCATATTCATTGTGTTATTAAAAAACCGAAAGGTCCACTGATTAATCTCAGATAAGAAAGTATAATACATACTCCAAGTATTGAAATACACGCCATCGTGTTGGGATTCAATATTTCGACATTAATTATGTCATCATCAGGAATGATGATGACATAATTAATGTCAAAATATTGAATCCCAACACGATGGCGTGTATTTCAATACTTGGAGTATGTATTATATTTTCACTCCAAATAAAGAATTGCACACCAGCACTGATGGTGGACACACTGTGCTGCGCACAAAAATATCTATGCTGTTCGCATTGTATTTTCCTGCTAGCAATACAGCCTGGTTATTTTTCTTGAGCAACATTCACTTAGGTAAACTTTTCATGTGGCTAAGATAATATATGCAAAGAGAGTTGTACAGACTGTTTGCATTCGATTCTGTTTAGTCAAACAGTATTGTACTACAAGTAGTTATTGTTGGAAGTGGAAGAAGACTAAAAAGGCTCGCTCGTGGAATCTAATACTGTAGACTTTTCTCTTGATATATATGTTTTGTCAGTGTTCATTGTGCATAAAGTTCTTGTTTTATCATTATGCCTCAATAACTTCCTTCAGTTTCACAATTATTTTGTGAAGCAGATATGCCAGAAATGTATGTACCTATGTAAAAATTTGGTACCGACATATTAACAGATCGTATGTCAACATATAAAGTTGGTAGAATAGATATAGAATGTGCCAACCTGCATAATCATTCCAGACGTAGCATAAATAATCAACATAAATAAATTAACTCTTTAAAAAATATATAAATAATACGTACCTAATTCAATATACACATTCAATTAAAATTTACAAATAATGGTTATGTTATGTAAATGTGTATGTTTTTAAACCTTGTTTTGCTTTCTATGTGCAGTCATCTATACAAAAGAAAAATGTGTGTTCGATAACTATTATAATGCGAGCTTTTGTCTTTTTAGTAGATTTTGATGGTAAAATATTAAATTTTAAAATGCCTATTCCAGAAAGCCTATGAAGTTATTCAGGCGTAATGAACGATAAGCAACATCTGTTGACACTCTATATCCATACAAAACTGCACACCCAAATATAAACGTAGAGACATACAGTACATACTTTATACAACACCACCTGTCACACAATAAGCACACATATCACGCCTGATCACACAGATGCACAAAAAAGTATATCAAATAAATAAGTCATATAAAGTAATACAGCACTAAGTCAAAAATGTTTATTTTTAAAGGACCCCAAATTTGGAATAAACTCTATTTATTCAAAAAGTATCTTAAGAAACACACATTGGATATTACATGAAATATTATGCTGCGTCAAAGTTTATGGTTATAGTTCCATGGTTTGAGTATGGCACGTCTCACATACATGCAGACCCAAGACTCATTTTGGACTTGCACAGTGTATGGGCTCTATCGTTACGGTGTATCATTCAATATTGTCACTTCATACTATCCCCCTAATACTTGTTTCAAGCTACTCATTTTGTCTTCGATCACTTCATCATTCAATTGTCTTGGTGAAAAGGGAGGTAATTCCTCCCCTGGGTTTATAGCCTCTCTACTCAAACGACCGTATACACAGGTTGCTTAATTTTTAATAATACATTACAAAAATTGATCATATATAATGTATGTTAATATAATATCATTATATGTATATTAATGCACTGGGGAATTTGGGTATGATGCATCTCGCATACATGTAGAGCCAAGACATGTCTCTTGGACTTGCAGGATGTATGGGCCCTAACCTTACGGTGTCTCCTAATATATTGTCACTTCATGCTGTTACTCTATTTTCTGTTTCAAGCTGCTCATTCTTCTATGCTCATTTCATAACACATTTATTTAAGTGAAAAGGGAGGTATTGTCCTCTGCTAGGTTTACCCCCTCTAATACAAGGGGAAGTAATACAAGTTATATTTTAAAAAATCAATGTGGACGTATTGCTTGGTTTATACATTTGTGTATAGTTATTGCACTCCATGATACAAATTGATGTTACAGTGGCCCTATATATTGTTTTATAGTTTATATTCCCAAACCTTACAGCATTCATTTTGAAAAGAAGCCCACTCTTTACTTTGCTGAATTGGCCTCGAAAATAAGTCCATCCCAAGTTCACAAAAAAAACACCCAGGGCTTAAATTTGAGGTTTTACGGAAGCACTTTTATGGTATCTCCTATATATACTGGAGATCAAGTATATTCTTATTCTTATTCCTATTCTTTATTCTCAACCAACAGTGTAAAACACCAATAATAGGTTGAAATAAAATTTTCAGTAAACAGAGCATAAATATATACTATACACATTAAAAAACAAGTTCATTAATAATACTTTTAAATTGCAAGTAATTACAGTTAAAAATATCCAAAAAATTATTCTTTAAAAGACAAGCGTTATAAGCTGACGAAATTCTATGAAAAATACCATTTCTACAAACATTTACACGAGACTCATTTAACATGAAGAAAAACAAAGATTACGAAACAGGTACATTAAAATGAAACGTAGATACAAGATTACATTTAAACTTAAGAGTTAAGGCATTTGTACAAAAAGTATAAATCCTGTCTTGCTCTCCTAGACGTCGGAGAAATGATAGGAGGCCAATTGGCTGCTGGGCCGATGAAGTGCAAGAATTTTCTATGGATTCGATCTATTCTGGAAACTTGGGAAGCAGAGAGAGAGCTACATATAACTGAGCAAAAATCGAGTGATGGTGGGTTAAGAGATAAGTAAAGTGCATGTTTTGTGTGTGGGGAGAACTGAATGCAATTGCACCACATTAGCGCAAGAAATTGATTGGCCTTTTTAACAATGTGGTCAACATGTGAAATAAATGTCAGTTTACGGTCAATAAAAATGCCGAGGTCACGATAGGAATTTACAATTTTAAGGACCTCACCTTGAACAGAGTAAGCAAAAGTAATGGGTGTATTCTTAACCCTCTAGATACCGTCTTCGACTGTAGTCGAAATTGACCTCAAACCCAGAATTCCCATTTTCGACTGCAATCAAAATTTCGTGACTAAAAAATAGGTGGTTTTCAAATCGCTCTTCTGTTTTTATTTTAGCTCCAATACGTCAGAAATTTTGAACACGCATGCGTGAAGCTTTTG
>NW_022753219.1:56722-62059 GCF_011630105.1 Anneissia japonica
AAATGAGAGGTTCAACAGTAGCTTTGATTAGACATATTTATTACTATTTAGTTTCGTGCTACATATACATGGTGCAGCACTCTTCAGATAAAGATTAATTGTAAGACTGAGCATGTGCAGAGTAAATTCGGTAGTTGAACGGCAGCGGTAGACTGTGATCATTAAGTAATTAACAAAGGATTAAATGACAATGAATGATAAACTTTATAATGGTCGTAAATTGCACTAGAGGTGCACTAGAGTGCAATTTACGACCCCATTGCCCCACTCTACAAATTCTACTAATAGTGTATAGATACAAATTTTTGTTTATATACCACTCTTATGGTATCTGTTACAGACGGGGTGTATATAATAATACATCATATGTCAACATATAAAGTAAATTAGAATATGGATACTAAAAAATATACAACTTAATCAATCAGCATATAAGATATATCAGATTTTTACTTAGAATAGAAAACAAGAAAAATAAATGTAACAACATCACACTTACTTTCGTCTGAATATTCTTGTTGGCTCCTGATTGAATGAGAAGTCTACAAATATCAGTATGACCATTTTGAGCACTTACGTGCAATGCCGTTGCCCCTTCCTACATATTATAAAAGTATAGATAAAAATATTTAGTAAGTGAGCATTTTTCTTTGTAATCACATATCACTCTTATGGTACCTGGTATCCAAAGACCAATTGTCCATTTGCAAGAATATCAAATAAATTTCAGTCTCTTCAATATATAATATATGAAATCTAGAAAGTCAAATACAAATGCGAGTAAGTTAACTTGTTCAGACGTGTACGATTTATCAGATTTTTTATTTCATTTTTATCTTTTTGCTTTGCTAGTTTTCTCATGACCAAATATATGACAAATATCCTTTGGATATCCTTGTTGGCTCATGATTGAATGAGAAGTCTACAAATATCAGTATGACCATAGAGAGCACTTAGGTACAATGCCGTTGACCCATACATACATGCCGCCCCTTATATAACGTAGTGGTGAATGTTGAAAAGTGCATTTTGAGAAAAACGCATTTAAAAAATCTTTAAATAGTAATTTTTATCAGCATACCTTCTTTTTTATGAAATTGCCTAAATTTCTCTTTACCTTGAGAAATGTCATTTTCATTTCAAAACACGATCGTTAGCTTGATTCACACAAACTGTTTTCTTCCAAACTGCCCATGCATGTCCATGCGCATGCCCAGAATGATCTATCTGGATTTCCCCACAACATGTGTACTTCTTGACAGCGAAGCCACAACGCGATCGTGTTTGTGTTTAAACAATTAGGCAAGGCTCTATGTTGAATTTGGTTGTTTTTACTTTACAATAAAGACAAGTAAGTTCAGATAAATGTTAGTCATTCTAGGCCTAGCCTGCCCAGTGCTAGTCCTACTACTAAGTGGTTAGCCTACCAAATGAATAAGTAGACAAGAAAGACGTGACAATATTGCACAAACAAATCTGTTTTACGAAGACCAATTTCCTTGTTTTGACATGTACGTAAAATTTACGTTCTGCTATGTTACTAGTAGTGGCCTGTTTTAGCTCCAAGTTTTGACTTGCCAAACAGTTTGAAGCTAAAATTTAGTTGGTGGGGGAACATACAATGACGCTAGACCCTCATCCTGGGGTGAACACTGTGGTTAATTAGCAATTCATCAGTAAACTTATTCATCACTTTATAAAAAAATAATTAACGTATAAATTGCAGTAAGTTAACATTCGCCACACATCAATAATCAACTCCTGTAGACTTACAAAAAACACTGAGTTTAAGATAATTTATTTAATTAAAAACTGGTTTAAGTCTTCTGCTACACATACTGTACCTCAAATTCAAGCTTATTCTAGAGTCCTTCGCTTTACAGTCCTGTATAAATCAGCATTTTTGTCCGTAATGTAGGCCTATTATATTAAAGCATCACAAGAGTTTATTACTGTATATAAAACAATAATCACAAGAACCTTGTGTGTTAGCATGCATTAACCAGCATTCTTTGTATATTGAAGCAGCTGTCCACAATGATGCTTTTTCATGTCCGATGGTAGCTCAATTTTTTATTTTTAAAATAATCTTAACTAAGATGATATATGTCTAGGAAAATGAATTAAATTGTATTAAATGTACCTTAATAAACAAAATAAGAAATTAAGGGGCAGGGGAAAATGGCCTTTTGTCAATTGAAATACCTATGCTCAATTTTTTGTTTAAAAAAAATCTTAACTAAGGTGATATATGTCTAGGAAAATGAATTAAATTGTATTAAATGTACCTTAATAAACAAAATTTTAAATGTGTTATATCCCTTCGAAATTAATGTATAAGTATGATATGCATAATGTACAGTAGCTGGGGACAGGGTCCCTGTAGGAGAGAGCTGCCCCCCTGTCGGGGAGACAACCCAGTTAAAAATTCCAGTTAGACCAGTTGGAACTGGAACCAGTTACGGAGTGTGTTTTTGGACAATTCAACTGGTCCCAGTTCCAACTGGTCCCAACTCCAACTGGTTTTAAATTCCAGTTCGACCAGTTGGAACTGGAACCAGTTGCGGGTTGTATTTTTGGACAATTAAACTGGTCCCAGTTCCAACTGGTCCCAAATTGATGATAGGTGAGACCTCGCAGTGAGCGGATGTGTCTAAGCGGTGCTCCGTAGGTTTGTATTACAACGTATTTAAATTCTACCTCGCCCGGGAAATTCAAAGGATATCGGCCACTGCTGTGGAGTCTCGAGGGCATTACTCAAGCCTAAAATATTGTGCAATATTCCATGTTACATCTCGATGAAACTGGACTTCTTTAATCTTCTGGAGTCGATATTTTAACTAACCAACCATCGAATTGTACAGTATCTGATTCAATTTTATTATTTTAGTGAAATTTTGATGGCATTTTTTATCGTGTTTGCTGTGTATTTTTAATGTTTGTGATTCTGTTGAATTTCTCGTATGGCCTTTCATTAGAAGTTGAATTTTGATGGTTACTTTCTCGTATGGCCTTTCATTAGAAACAGTGGTACTCATAACCATCATTTGGACATATTTTGACGAAGCCATTTTGGTGAATTACATTTTGGAATAAAAAGCTCTTGGAAATTTTACACCGCTACCTCAAGCCATTATGACGATGAATTCTTTTAAACAATGACGAACTGGACACACCTGGTTTCATTGTTATTGATTCGATGAGCTGCTGTTCCTTGCTGTTCCCGTGAATTTTGTGATCTTTTTACTTGAGTTTTTTGCTGTTATTTGAATCACGATTATTATTGGGGTTGGAATTCCTTGCTTCGTTTATAATATAAATGGTTACCATTAACTTTATTTTAAATTTGTAATTGTTTTAAAATGTGGATGCACTTTTACTATCTAGCAATGGTAGTATCGACTTTAACGTTTAACGCAAGGAGTGTTCGATTTAAATCCATCGAATTATCAGCGTACCTTGCCCTCCATAAGGTGGACATTCTCATCATAACGGAAAGCTGGCTCACAGACGAAGATCTTACACAGAATCTTGGCATTCCATCACAGTACCAGATAATGCGGAAGGATAGAGTCAACAAGAAGGGAGGCCTGTTCACATAAACTTTAATTCTGCAAATCCATTTGAAGTTGTATGTTTTTCTGCAACTGCTGATAACTGTAAAATGCTATTCATTGCATGTTACTGTCCACCAAACATGCCTGTTGCATTTTGGAATAGTTTCAGCAATGATTTTCTTGTTTCTCTTTTACCTGAATTACTTTTTTTTATTGTTTATTTATTGTTGGTGATCTTAATACAAACTGGGATCAGTCTAACTGTATCCCCCAATCCTTTAATGATGCACTGGATGCACTTAACTGTATACAATTAGTTAACGGTATAACTAGGCCTAATCCAAATGACCATACAATTGGAACAACGATTGACTTGGTATTTACAAATAGGCCAGAACTAATATCCTCACTTTGTATTATTGATAATCCTGTTGAAAGTGATCATCATGCTGTTTCTTTTAGTATTTGTAAAACTAAATTTTACTCTAAACAAATAATTAATAGTTTCTTAGCTTATCGTAAGACTGATGTTGACCACCTTCAACAACTTTTCCATTTTTCTCCTTGGGGAATTTTTATTAACAATAATGTTGATGATTCGTGGGAAGGATTTCTTGATATATATGATGCTGTGATACGGGACTGTGTTCCACGTCGTACAAAAAAAAAGAACAAAAATCACCCCTGGGTTACTGATGACATAAAGAAAGTTATTGCAAAGAAACACAGATTATTCAAAAGGGCCAAGCGCCAAGGCAGTACTTTTGCATGGGAGGAATTTGAAAGAGTCCGTAACAATGTCAAACAGTTGTGCCAGAAATCTTATTATGATTATGTGAACCGTTTGTTTACAGGGCATAAAACGCGAAAAGGTTTTTGGCGTTTTGCTCGTGAACGTAAACGTTCACCGGCACCCACTTCGTTTGACATTAATGGGACTGCTAGTTCTTCCCATTCAGTTATTGCAAATAGTTTCAATAATTACTTTGTTTCAATATTTAATCCTTCGAAAGCCTCTCCCACGGATCCTCCAACGTGTTCCATTCCAATACCTGAACTTTCCTCTTAAATTTTGATATTGTTGATGTGAAATCTAGTTTAAGTAATCTTGACATCAATAAATCCCCCGGCCCAGATGCCGTACACCCGTATATACTTAAAACGGCATCTGATGTACTTGCTTCCCCTCTCTATAATTTATTTAAATTAACTTTAATGAAAGGTAAATTACCATCTTCCTGGAAGATTTCCCATGTAACTCCAATTTTTAAATCTGGAAAAAAAACCTCAATTTTAAATTACCGACCGGTATCTCTGACACCGGTATGTTGTAAAATTCTTGAGAAATTTATCCATTCTGCTATATTTGAACATGTTAAGTCAAATTGTCTTGTCACAGATGTTCAACATGGATTTTACTCTTCCCGCTCGTGTGTTACACAGCTAACTAACCTCCTCCATAATTGGGCATCGTCACTGGACAAACCGTAAAAGCATTCGTGAAAATGTATGCGTCAATACTCGACGACAAGAAACTTTAAGCTTCAAGCATTTGTATGCTCGAACTAATTGTCTTCATCTCTCTGTAATACATGTTTTTCCACGATTGTGGGGAGAAATTTCCAATGAAATTAAAGACTCATTTCTTGTTGATTCTTTCCCTACTTTCCTTGTTAAACTGAGAAAAAGTCTGTTTTAAAATACACCATTGCGATTTTTTGATTTTTTTTTTTTTTTTTTTTGTAACCCCGCCCCCCCCCTTTTTTTTATAGAATTTTAA
>NW_022753219.1:62113-67939 GCF_011630105.1 Anneissia japonica
TTTATTTTATGTGAAACTGGGTGAGTGGGAAACACTGACATTAGTCACAGTGATTAAGTTCGCTTTAGTGTTTCCATCCAGCTCACCCAGTTGATTTTATGTGTTTTGTCTGTTTTAATTGGAAATAAAAAAATAAGAATAAGAATAAGCTAAGATAAGTAAGAGACTAGCAGTTTTTTTAAAAGTGAATTATCAGTTTCCATTTTTTTTTAAAGTTTTCAAAACAGTTACAATTTCAAAGGGTATAAAATAGAACAAAAGTGTGTACTGACGTATGCCCGCTATTTACTTGGCAAGTAGAAAGACAGACATGACAATGGTGCAGGATGTGGGTGGACATACAAATGACAGCGAGCATCTTACACTGGCTGCGTACTAGGGCATATCGTTTGTTTACTCTCCCAATGAGTGCAGAACTGAATGATATGTACTGTAGTTACTCTATGATGACGGTTATTAAATACAGGTCTCCCTTTTGTTCCATTTGGTCTAATTACGTACACATTAAATTTGATTACTGGCTCTTTTGTTCCATTTGGTCTTATTACGTACACATTAAATTTGATTACTGATCTCCCTCTAATGAAAGTCCGCTCCATTTAAAGACTACCTCTAAATAAAGACCACTTTTCTGTGGTCGCAAATTGGCTATGTCTTATTTTTATTATTCTAACTAGAGAACGAAGCTGCTAAAAGAGCATGAAAATCCCGGTCCCAAAAGTGGTCTTTGATTGGAGGGAGACCTGTATTTAATAACCGTCATCATAGAGTAACTACAGTACATATCATTTATTTGAAGCATATTGCTCATCAGAACCTAGGACCAGTAAACTTAAAGCGTAAAAAAAACATTATATTCACCTTTGACGAAAGCAGTTAATTTTTCTGTTTGTTCAATCAACCTGCCACAGACAGTAAGGGAGCGTCGCTAAATTATCCTACCGTGGTAAGCCTTAATCTACCGCACCGCGGTAGACACAAGGCTGTATATGTAGAAAATTTGCATATCACATTGCATACAAGTCTACCGCGGTAGATAGAAACTGCCTTAGGGCCAACTGTAGAGTGTAACCTTAGAACCAAGGACATCAACCTATCAACCTAGTTCTTTAGATTATGTCCAGATAAACAGATTGTGATTAAATAATTACTGAAGTGTGCTCATGACATGATATCGACATATCAAAAGTTAACCTCTTGTTTACGACAACACATGCCCACGATTTCCTTGTGCATGAACACAACGAAAAACGCTTGCGGAGCTTCGGAGAAGTGGCGATGTATTTGTACCCTACAATTTATTGGCTATCTAAAACTATATTCCGGTGAAGAAATAAGACTTTTCTCGAGTACCAAAGAGAAGGGATCATTTCGGTCGCGCCTTCTTTTTGGTCGCGCCGTATTGTTCTGCATTTCGGTCGCGATAAACTGCCTCTAAGTAATGCCGATATACGCACTAGTGCTTTATGTTTGGAAAGTAATTTTTAAAGGGTTGTGTATTTTTAAAGTTTGTTTGGTGCGTGTGTTTCGGACTGGGTATTAATTAATTTATTTTGTATTTTTGTTTTTACGATGCTTGACTATCATAGGCCCAATATTCTTTGTATTTTTTTTTTTTTACTATGATTCAGTGTTTGAAGTTTTTTACAATTGTTATTAATTACAAGTAATTTGAATATAATTTACCATGTTCTTTTTCTTCTTACAGATTCAGAAGTAAAAAGTCAAGTACATATTTGTATTTATCAATTTCTGAATTATTCATAATAAAGGCCGAGGAATGTTGTTACTATTATGATTTAATTTGTTTAATCAAATATACTTTTATATCAGAATATTAAAATATATTATTTTTACATTCCATTTAAACTATAGTATTTTACAATTCATGTATTTTTTTTTTATAAATATGATCATCAGATTGATGACTCGAAGTTAATGGTGACATGAAGTAGGTGAACGCACTTGAACACCTTCACAGCGTCTGACATTCTTCTGTCTTTGCAGTGTAGCGCGGACATTCCTGAAGGCGGCGTACAAAGAATATGCCTTCTCACCCTCATGAGCACCATGGGAACCTTGGTTGTGGGAAAGTTTCTTTCCGATTTTATGGTTAGTTACTAGGCAACTAGAATTTTTCTAGTAGCTTTATAAGGAAGCCCGCCTGAAGACCACCGTTTAATGGCTATTAGCATGTATTTAAAATTATATATTAAAACTGCATTTTACTGTGTATTTTATAAACATCTGAATATGAATAAAAATGGACATAAAACAAGCAAGAAAATACAAACCTTGTGCTGCTTCACCTCAAAGAGTACCATGGGAATCTAGTTTGTGGGAAATTAAATTATAGCACAACTATAGAATAGGACTAGAAAGAGTCATTTTGTCGTGCTTATGAATATAAAAGAAACCTGAAATGGGCCATTAAAATGTACGGTGTTTAATTATAAATTTATTAAAAATTTTATGGGCAGTATCGGCAGCCCATATTTGATCTACATAATTATATTTTTCGACATCTTTCACAGTCGCTATGAGGCCTATCTTTGGTGTACTTTTTCGGAGATTTTAAAGAGGTTGCCCGGTATCAACATTCCATTGAACGATCTAGGTAATACCAAATTAAACACATGTGCTAACCACTTAAAAGTACTAAAAGTGGTACGCATTATAGTGTGCTACCTAAATCGCGTGTTACACATTTGAAACAATGTGCTACCCATTTGAAAGTGTGCAGCCCATTTGAATTAATGTACTGCGCATTATAGATGCTTTTTAACGCATTTGGAATCATGTGCTACCCATTTCAAATAGTGTGCTACCTATTTGAAATCATGTGCTATCCATTTCAAATAGTTTGCTACCTATTTGAAATCATGTGCCCTGCATTTCAAATCGTTTGCTACCCATTTGAAACATTGTGCTACCCATTTCAAGTAGTGTGCCACCCTATTTTAAATCATGGCTACCCATTTCAAATCGTTTGTTAACCATTTGAAACAATGTGCTACCCATTTCAAATAGTGTGCTAGCCATTTGAAACAATGTGCTACCCATTTCAAAAAGTGTGCTACCCATTCGAATAATGTGCTGCCCATTTCAAATAGACCATTGTAAACAACCGGTTTACTCATTCGAAATAATATTTACAATTCACTCTTCTGTACTAGGGTTGCCTCCCCACCCCGGCCTATCAAATGACAACGTTAATCCGGGTCTGTTTTAAAAAAAGAAGGAATGCAAGCTGATTTCACGGATCATCAGTTAATTGCGGTCTTTTTGATGATTCCAAGCCGTTATAACATACATAAAGCCGATGATATTGCAATCGAAGTACAGTACCACATCAGTTCAGATAGCCAACCCTCTCTTTAGTTGTAACTTTATTTTACATTGACGAGTTAAAAATGAATGCCTCTGATGCTATTATACATGCAGTTATTTTAAAGAAATTTGTACCTGGAAAAAAGCGTTTTTATTTAAAAAAATTACCCACACATAACTACAGACCAAAAACGCGGGCATCTATTAAGGCTGGCTTTTGCTGGAATAGGCCACCTTCTTCAAAGACTCAATGAAACCGGGTTTGAGTAAAGTAAAGACGGATACATTCTATTACTATGTTCGCGAGGCTATCGTGATGACCATAGATGAAAGTTGTGTTACCAATAAGGGAAAGAGAGAATCGAACAAGGAACCTGTTCTTATAAAGGAAACCGTACTGAAGGATGACATTAAAACAGTGTTATATGATTAACGGATGAAAAGAATGAGGGAAGAAAAAAGAGCACAATCTTTGAAAATTAGACTAGAGAAAGAACTGGAGATGCGATGCAAAGCCATCCAAAACTTGGCCAAAATAAAACCAAGCTCTTCTAATCACATTCCGCACATCGATTATCACCATTTATTTAATTTAAACACTAGTATTGGGAGTGGAACTTTCGGACGTTTGCACTTATATAGCTATCAAAATGATAATGTAGCCGTGAAAGTGTTTAAAAAATGTTGAGGACCTCAGTGATGAAAAGCTATGAGAAACGTTATTCCAAGAAGCAAAAATGATGCTTTCTGTTACCCCTCATCCAAACATAGAAAAATTGTTAGGATATACGTTTGTTCCTACAGCCAATAGTATATCATCAATCTGATGATCATATTTATTTAAAAAAATACATGAATTGTAAAATATTATAGTTTAAATGGAATTACAAATTATATATTTTAATATTCTGATATAAAAGTATGTTTGATTAAACAAATTAACTCATAATCGTAACAAAATTCCTAGGCCTTTATTATGAATAATTCATAAATTGATAAATACAAATAATATGTACTTGATTTTCACTTCTGAATCTGTAAGAAAAAAAAAAAGAACATGGTAAAATTATATTCAAATTACTTGTAATATAACAAATGTAAAAAACTTAAAACACTGAATCATACTAAAAAAATACAGAGAATATTAGGCCTATGAGAGTCAAGCATCTTAAGCTATTTGCACTAGCTTAGGCTGTAGTAGGCCTACACAGTAGGTAGGTCTAGGCCTGTTTGTATTACTGTGTAGGAGGCCGTTGGCGTTATATCATGACGAAATTCTTCCCCTTAGAAGAAACGGTCACTGGTGGGTTGGATGATTGATTGCTAATTGCCTGCATGCTGCCTAAACGGCCTTCACAATGAGTAAACAAGACCTTGGTAGTAGGAGAAAATCGGACACAGTTCAGCCAATACTGCTCTAATCATGGTCAAATTACAGAAAGTATACACAATTTCTGAATCAAATGTTATTATTTAAAACATAAAATGTTTTAAAACAAAATCCGACCATAGTGAAAAAAGACAGTAGCTGTACGTCTGTGGATTTACCTTACTTTATTTCACGAATTTCGCGAATGTAAAACCGTGACTTGGCGATCGGGAGAATACTAGCCAGAAAGATGCATCAATATTTTATTAGTTCTCAAAAAACAAAGATGGTAATTTTGGTCATTTTCAATACACATATGTATTGAAAATGACATGGTGTCTGTCTCTTATACACATCTAGATGTGTATAAGAGACAGAGACCATTGTAAACAACCGGTTTACTCATTCGAAATAATATGTACAATTCACTCTAATGTTTACTCACATTCCCGGCTATCCAGGGGCTATTCTACAGCTTACAGCTGATGTATTTCAATCTAGGCTCAGAGAGTAGTAAATCTCTATTTTATAGGGCCTCCGAATCGAGCGATGAATATTTACTTGACAGTTAGAATTTAGGAACAGAGAATAATTCGTCATGTATTAAAATCAAATGCTAAATTGATTTTATAACTGATATTCTGTATCTTTGTTGCATACGACCTACAGACAATTACTCGCTCTCAAGGCCAGTGCACAACGTCACGAAAGAACTAAACGAGAAGCCCATGTGCTTGAGTGGTGGGCAATTTAGAACCATCCATTTTGCGGCAGGGTATTCATTTTGTATTATAACTATAAATACACATGCCTAAACATTACCACATTTAAACATGTGTATTAACCGTTATAATAAACATGTTTAAATATTATATTAATATTCAAATACGTGCACTAACCGCTATAATACACATGTTTAAATACTATTATAATAAGCTTCACCGGGCACACAATGGTTCGGTCTTGGGATGCCAGTGGGGTTAGGCTCTTCAGTTCAATATTATTATTTTTGTTTGTTATGCACCGTAATTTTCCCGATTTTTAGGTGTGAACACAATTTGTATTTTCTTTTTAATTATACTGTGGTATAGACAAGAAGAACAATTCCCAGTAAACAAATATTTGCG
>NW_022753219.1:74286-75617 GCF_011630105.1 Anneissia japonica
TATATATTTTTATATTTATTTGTATATTTATATATATATATTTTTTTTTTTAAATAAGTTCATATTTATTTTATATATTTATTTATATATTTATATATATTATATTTATATATATATATATTTATACATATATATATTTATATATATATATATTAATATATTTATTTTTATATATTTATTTGTATACATATGTATGTACAGTACTGCGCATGACTGGACTACACAGGCAAAGCTCCCTGGTGTGTTATTCATTTGCATCTACTAGGCAAAAAAAATATAGGCTAGGCCTACATGTTTGCAAAACTGGAAAAAATGAAAAAAAAAGATTTAAAATGTATGGCTCGCATGGCTCGCTGGCTCGCATGACTCGCGCATTGGCTCGCATGACTCGCTGGCTCGGACTTTGGCACTACTCCACCGTTTTCTTCATTGAAATTTGGGGTATTTTACCTATTTGCCCAATGTACAAACACAAGATCAACAAAAATAATACATGGTGGCCTAATACCTCTGCTGAGACTTTAAAAAAATAGGAAAACTACTCCAATTTCCAAAAGGCATCTCACCATGATAGAAAAGTCAACCAAAGCCAATTTTGGACTAAATGTATCATTTTGAAGAAATTAAAGGTGATGTTGGTGTTGTACAAACAAATTGAGTGAGAAGGAAAAAATTACACCCTAAAATCTACCATTAAATTTGATTGAGGTTATTTTAGTTCTGTACAATCCTTCTATAGTAATGAACCATGAAAATTTCAACAAATATAATTCCATTCTTATAGAGTAGAGTGGCATCAACTACAAAGCTTACATCTTGGGGTAGAGCTTGACACATGTAAGATGGAAGCACGGCTTACCCTAGATAAGTTAAAACGCTACACATTTGAGATTAAGAAACTTCGTTCTGTAGATGAAATAACACTCAACGAATTGCAGTCATTAATTGGGAAGTTTTGGAAATTTGCGACCTGTGTTATTAAACCTGGTCGTGCCTTTTTTTGTAGGTTATACCGCCTCATTGCAGGAAAGACATCCCCATTCAGTCGTGTAAAACTCACACAGGGTACAAAAGACGACCTTAAGACCTGGCTTCATTTTTTGTTCCAGTACAACGGAACAACCCTCATAAAAATGCTTAATAAATTAGACTCGGATTGTTTACACTTCTACTCCGACACTCCTAAGTCAGGTTATGGGGCAACCTTCAATAATCAATGGATACAAGGTACCTGGCCATCTTTATGGAAATCCTTTGACATCATGATTCTTGAGTTGTATCCTATATTTATCATGCTCTCAATATTTGCAAAACAGTTAGCAAACACTCAT
>NW_022753219.1:75907-78210 GCF_011630105.1 Anneissia japonica
TCCAGACATATACCAGGAAAAAAGAACATTTTGTGTGATGTACTGTCTCGGTTTCAGGTAACAGGAAAGCTACTAAAAGAGAGCAACATGAAGCCGCATCCTCTACAAATTCCGGCACACCTGCTACCAGAGAACTTCGCTCCTTTGAACAGACACTTACCTGGGGATCGTTAAAAAAGACACTGCTAAGTCTTACATCAAGCAATGGACACATTTTTGTCACTTTCTACGACGACATAACCTACCGCTACGTATGCCATCAACCCAACAAGCCTTATCCCTTTACGTGTGCTATTTGATAAAATCTGGACTTGCAGTCTCTACCGTTAAAACCTACCTTAGTGCAATTTCATTTATGCACAAGATTTCTTACATGGATCCGACAGTCTCGAGAAAATTGACCATTCTGTGTAGAAGAGCCTCAAAACTAGAACTACAGCAGTCCGCCACTTTCACTTGGCTACCAATCACTACACAGATTTTAACTAAACTAATAAAGAACCTCCAATTCGCGTTATGATTTCACTCTCTATAAAACTCTATTTCTAACATGCTTTTTTGCCTGCCTACGAGCCAGCGAAAATGTTGCTACGAAAACTCTTGAACATGCGCTAATGTCCAACGACATAGTACTTCATAAGGATAAAGTAGTCATCACTTTCTGCACGTTCAAACATAGCAAAGGTCCACATCCAAAATATGTATTTAAGGAAAATCGTGGAAGCTGCCTGTGCCCTGTGAAAGCACTACACCTATACGGAAAAATTCGCCCCAAAGTTGAAGGTCAACATTTTGTATTTCCAACTGGTACACCAGTAAACAGGGCACATCTGTCTGAAACACTAAGATTGTGCGCACGTTATGCTAATCTAGACCACAGGCGTTTCAACACACACTCTTTCAGGATAGGAAGGGCAACCGAACTAAATAGCCTAGGCGCTGCCGAGAACGAAACTATAGTGTCTGGCAGATGGTCGAGCAACGCTTTCAAACGTTACATCAGACCAGGTCATTTTACCCTTAACAATAGCTAAATTTCTACCCTCTAGCTTGGCTCGTCTCCGAGCTCTTTTCATCACAATTGTTTGTTTCTGTTACTCATTTGCTCATGTGTCAGCGCATACTGTGCATGCTGTGTATTTCTTTGAATATAATATTTATTCTATGGTATTTTTAGCGCAAGAAACGTCCCGTCCACATTGGAAATGAACTATAAAACAATATCAATAAATATTATGAATGTATAACTATTATACGTACATCGAGTTTTTTTATTATTGCTCTTTGGCCTATGATATCTTACGGATTTATGGGATGTACTGTAACTAACTGTGACCTTCTTGGATGTTTATTAAATGTTAGTATAATATATACAACAACAACAGCTAGTACCCCTTTTTATAAAGTGTTGATAGGTACAGTAATACCAAAGGCTAGAGAGAAAGAGGATAAACTATGGGCCTAACTACAGGCTATGTTAAGTCATACCTAGTATAGGCTTAGGGTCCTAGGCTGACACCAACAGTCACGCTTTTCATACAGACGTTGATTGAAATTTTAAAAAAAAGGAAAAAAATTAAAGCATGAAATAAAAAATAGAGTGCATAAGAGCAATATTATTAAATAATTAAAATATACCATTCGGCGGCGTTATTAACTTGGCCAAACTATCCTTGAATATAATTAATGTTAAATAATAATAATAATAATAATAATAATAATAATAATAATAATAATAATAATAATAATTCAGCATTAATTACCTTGACCTAAGCCTTGAAATGAAGAACCATACCATTTACTAGGCCTATAAATAATGACTAGCCAAGTTGGAAAATTCTTTTGTGTTATTTCCCCTAACGTCGATTTTTTAATTGTTCTCTGATTCTTCCATTGTCTAAGTTCCCCTTAAGGTAGGCCTACAGGTTGGTTTTAGTAACATAATAATAATAAATAATAATAATAATAATAATAATAATAATAAAAAAGAAATAATAATAATAATAATAATAATAACAATAATAATAATAATAATAATAATAATAATAATAATAATAATAATGTTTTATTAATTACCTTGACCTAAGCCGTGTAATGAAGAACCATACTATATTACTAGGCCTATAATTAATAACTAGCCCATGGGGAATATCTTTTGTGATATTTCTCCTTAAGGTCGATTTTTTAATTGTTCTCTAATTCCTCCATTGTCTAAGTTCCCCTTAAGGTAGGCCTACAGGTTGGTTTTAGTAACATAACAATAATAATAATAATAATAATAATAATAATAATAATAATAATAA
>NW_022753219.1:78232-78521 GCF_011630105.1 Anneissia japonica
CAATAACAATAACAATAATAATAATAATAATAATAATAATAATAATAATAATAATAATAATAATAATTCTGTAATAATATAATCATTTCGGCATTACATGTAATTAATCTGGTCTAGTCTGGTAATCACTAATCTGCAGATTAGTATGCCTGATATTCATAACTAGGCTTAGGCCTCATTTATACATTCATTGGTGCTCTGCCATTAGCAGGTCTTATGGCATCCAGTATTTTAGAGGTGCCTCTTCTCAGCTCTTCTCTTAATTTGAAAATAACTGTCACCATGTTTC
>NW_022753219.1:78614-81086 GCF_011630105.1 Anneissia japonica
TGATTTCTGAATTAATACCGTAACTTCTTGTTCGCTTTTAATTTTACGTGCGTTCGTTGTGCAGTTGATTTCACTTTACTTAATAAACATTATTTATCACCAGAACCTTAATTTCAGTCTCTTTGTGAATTTATTTGATGCCTCTGTAACAGTCAAAATGAAAAGATTGAGGGCTCAATCTTGTTTTGACTGACAGAGGTCACGTCAAATTCTCTCTCTTGTCATCAGGCTTCAATCCGTTCAAGTTGATTGTATTCCAAATAAGCTTTAATATTTTTAATGATGATGTAAGTGTATTTTTAATCATTTGATGTTTTTTATGTGTCTTGGTTTCCATCTTTTAAATTTCAAAACCTAAATTATATTTGCAATAAATATATATTTGAGTGAGTGAGTGCCCTCAATATATTTTACTAATTTCTGATGTCCAATGACCTAATGTCTCCAAAACCTTTTCAACATGGTTATAACCAGTTCTATCATGTATGCCTCTATATTTATTACTCTTCAACTTCTCTTCTTATGACAGTCTTATGACCATCACACGACGAATCCAACTCTGCTCTCTGTCAGCGCTAGATGATGAGACTGTCTGTTGTCGGTGTCAGTCTGAATGCTGAATGGATCACCATTTAAAAAGATCTGTTGCTCGTGCATCATCACTGTTTTTCTAGAATCATGTCAGCTGGCAACTGTCGGGCTCAGTGAGTACCCGGCTTCAGATATGATAGGAATATCTAACTTAACTTGTACCAACAAAACTCAGTAATTTAAAATAATATTTTGCCATATAACTTACAATTCCTCTGTCTCTTCCTCCTCTGTCTCTTCCTCCTCTGCTTCTTCCTCTGTCTCTTCCTCCTCTGCTTCTTCCTCTGCTTCTTCCTCTGTCTCTTCCTCCTCTGTTTATTCCTCTGCTTCTTCCTCTGTCTCTTCCTTCTCTGCTTCTTCCTCTGTCTCTTTCTCGTCTGCTTCTTCCTCCGTCTCTTCCTCCTCTTCTTCTTTCTCCTCCTATATGTCTTCATTTCTTAAAAAAAAATACATACTAATGATCTTTTGACCAACTTTTAAACATAACCTAAACCAGGTACATTTTGTATGCTTCAATATTTTTTTCTTATCAACTTATCTTCCTATTTGCAAGATCTGAAAACAAGTAATTTGTAATCAAATAAATGATTTATAATTACTCATATTAATATTAATATTTTTAAGGAAAATCGAAAGCAGACCCCTCAATAATATTTTAATTTTTAGAGGAGTAGTTATTGAAAACTGTGTTCATTATAATTGTTGCATTTTACATACCACCAGTTTACATAATTAGTTTAGAACTAGCTGCTGAAACTGTGTAGGTTCCTCTTGAAATATTTACAAAGATTACGATTATCATTAGTGTTTATTACTAGCCTAGGTCGTTAGGGAAAAAGGGAGGGGCTAAAAGAAGCATTTCTTTCAAAGAATTTTCTCAAAATGTTAATCAGTACACCTATTCTTGAATTTGCATTATTTTAATTCAAAATACAGTTCTTTATATAATTTAAAATGTCAGGAGCTTTTGGGAATTCCCTCTAAATCAACAGCCGCCCCCAACCCCACCACATTAGTCCTAACTCAGGCCTGCGGCTCTTGGTGGATGCTTCACCAAACGACCCAGCAATTATTTTTGCACTGTAGTCCTGTGGATTAACCTAGAACTAATTGCAACAGAAATAACTTTATATGTAACTGCCAATTCGAGCCATCCAGAAGTCCCTATTTTAAAAAATTTCATTAAGGATGGTGGTGACCCCCCCCCTTCACGAACCCCTCCCCGGCTCGATCGAGGCAAGCTAAAGTTATCCTTATCCCCCTGTCAAACAGCTTTGCCTCCTCAGAGAATATGTCCTACATGTAGGATACATGCCCTGATTCTGAAGCTCTCTAAGGTATGATAAGATGGTCATAATTCATAAATACCTCACTAATCCCTGAAACACATAATTTGTTCTACCAAAAACTAAAGTATAATTTAATACATCATAATGTTGAAAGGTAACGTAAATGTTACACCTTATACACATCAATTTTCTAGTAGAGCAAACACCCTATTCTATGTGGTGGGTGTCGGAAGGGTATCGCCTGAACCCCCATCCCACCCTGATTACTGTCCTGTATATCCAATTCTGTTATCATAACTTACAAGTCTTCCACCACCTCATCTTCCTTTATCTCTCTGTCCCTATAATATTAAACAACTATTGCCTGTTAATATAATGATATGAATGTACACATGGTTTTAACCAACTTTTCATCATGATCATATACCAATATAGAACAACGTTCATTCCTGTTTTTTTTTAATGATTATAACCAGTTCCATCATGTATGCTTCTACAGTATATTCGTTACTTTCCTATTTTCTAAGATGTGATAGTAATATCTAGCTTACAATTCCTCTGTCTCTTCCTCTTCTTTCTTCCTCATCCTTCT
>NW_022753219.1:81098-81629 GCF_011630105.1 Anneissia japonica
AATGAACGATAATTTTTAATTGTTTGGTATTGGCCTTTCTTGATTATTATTGTTTTTTACTGATTTTAAATTTCCCTACAATTTTATGGTTATGTTGTAATTAATTGTTTTGTAATTTTACTGTACTGTTCTTTGTTCGAAAGGTTGTGGGCACCACTTGTGGTGTTATGGCGCACTGTTGCAAACGCAACCTTTGGGCTGTTTGTGCCAATGAAATAAATGAAATGAACAGATTTTCTTGATATTTTCTGTTAATATACATCGCTATGAAGAGATCATGTGAGAAACAACAGAAATTCCAAGTTATATAAATTTGCAAACCCCCTTCAGGAAATTTTTTTTCTAAATGCCTAAAATACCCTAAAATCTTTCCATTTTATGGTAGTAATAGTATGATACAAGTTTTACAAAAAAAAAAGTTCTAATACATGTTATAATTAAGTTAAAATTTCCATTTCATCATCTTCCTCCTTTATCTCATCTACTATAATTTATATTGAAAAAAATAAGCAGTTTTGAACGGGTCAATCG
>NW_022753219.1:81723-82146 GCF_011630105.1 Anneissia japonica
TAATGCTCTGTTTAACTCCAAGATGAGTCTTACTTGGAATGAATTGCTCAGGGGCTAACTTTCTTAAATACAGTAATTATTTAAATCACCTTTGGGGCCAGGGTGCCGCGTTTTGGGCACGAGTGCTGTGAAATTAGATTTTGATTGTTACCCCGGGATGTTTAGATTTTGTCTTTGTCTAGTTGATTTTGAATATTGTGTCTGTGTGCTATATCAGATTGGTTTTTTTTCCCTATTTTTCTAGGTAGCTTTTTTTGATAACCAACAACTGTATTATTCAATGGATTCTTCAGATAACTAAGGATTGCATTTATTTAATTGATGCTTTTGTTAATCATCAACTACCTTATTTAATTGATGCTTCAGCTATGACACTGACACTCTTATTATTTCAAATGATACAAAAGCATACTATTTGGTATA
>NW_022753219.1:82151-82725 GCF_011630105.1 Anneissia japonica
CTTTGCAGCTGAATTGAAGTACATCCTCTTTACATTATTCAGGCACAAAGGCATTTTGAGACGTTACAACATTGCATCCAGTAGTAAACATTAGTCTATTGGTACATTGTAGTAATGCCCCTACTTTGCCTATTTTCATCAGTTGATCAGAGATGAAGATTCACATCCTGAATTCTTGTGAGTACTGGAAGCAAAGCAAAGTTCATTGTCGCTGTTTGGTATTTATTGGCTGATTATTAACTACATAATTATTTGTGTTACTTGGAGAGGAACATGGTCTAATTTAGTTTAAAAAAACTTGAAAGCTTGAGTACAAAATTGAAGATTGACATCATCAGAAGTACTGTAATGGCTTACTAAGTCACAATAATCAAGATGACTTAGTTTTAAAAACAATAACATTCTAATCATCATTTTGATATTTTAACAAAAAGTTATAATTAATGATAATTAGAATAATTTTAATATTGATTAAGCACATTTGGCTAAAAGTTTCTGTGCACTTTATATTAGAAATAAAAAATCTTGAATTGAGCAAAATACAGTATTAAAAGATGTTCTGTGTTGCTTGAAT
>NW_022753219.1:82784-83689 GCF_011630105.1 Anneissia japonica
GACATCTATTAAACTCTGTTGAATGTTGTGACGTTATGTAAGTTGAGAATATGATAAAACAGAACTTGTATTTAGAATAGAAAGACGGTAAAATTGAAGTTAGCACAGCCTTTTATATTTCCATCTATGTGTATACTAACACGTACCAGCCTCTTTCCTACAAAATAAATATCCCAGGTAACAAACCCACATGGGGCCCATATGCAAAATATCTGGGCAAAGTCATATGGGCTACCCCATATTTTCCCTTATGGGACCCGTCTAGGCAATCACATATGGGCCTTGCCCATGTTTTACCCATATGGAGCTCATATACCAAATATATAGCCAAATAAATATGAGAATGCCCATATTTAAAGTACATGGGCCCCATATGATAAATACCCGGGCAGATAAATATGGAAATGCCTACATTTAATCCGCATGGGGCCCATGTGCCAAATATCTTCGAAAATATATATGAGCATGACCATACTGTATTTATCTACATGGGGCCGACATGCCAAAGACCTGAGTAGTTGAACATGGATGCTCATATTAATTTCGCATTGGGCCTATGTGCTAAATATCTGGGAAAATACTTATGGGCATGGAAACATATAATATACATGGGACCCATATGCCAAATACCTGGGCAAGTAAATATGGGAAGCCCATATTTAATCCAATTGCAGCCCATATGCCAAATATATAGGCAGTTACTTATGAGCATGCCCATATTTAATTTGCATGGGACCAATATGCCAAATAACTGGGCATATAATTATGGGAATGCCAACATTCAATCCACATGGGTTAGATGTGCCAAATATCTGGGAAAATACATATTGACATGCCCATATTTATCTACATGGGGCCCACATGCTAAAGACCTGGGTAGTTGAACAAGGGTATATATCAATAGT
>NW_022753219.1:84443-92721 GCF_011630105.1 Anneissia japonica
ACACTCTCAACATCGACAGAAAAATCATAAGTGTACAAAATCACGGTAGTTTACAAGTCGAACGTCATATTCGTACATTGTCCGACCTTTTAAAGGTGAACCTTAATCAATTTGGTACAGATTGGGTTAGATTCGTATCAACTACATGTTATGCATATAACTCATTTTCATCACCATATCTGGGTGATCATTCACCATATGAGTTAGTATTCGGAAGACAACCTCCGAATTTAACGAAATTAACCTTCAATCCCATGTCAGGACTATCTCACTCATACGAGGAATATCTTTAACCTTTCTCTTATACACATCTATACTTAGTGCAAACAAACAGGAACCAGCATTGCATTCACACAAGGCGCAATATCTTGGAAATTCAGATAAGGTTGATTTACAATTAAATGCTAAAAATTATGTTAAAGGTAATTTACCTGATGGCAAAAATGTTTTGACTTTATTTGACAGCGGTGCTACAAAGAATTATATCTCAATCCTATGTCCAATCTTCAAAGTATTTGTCACAGCTTACGCCTACAGTACACTCGTACAACCGACTAAATTTCGTTTAGGGAACGATGAATACTTATATGCCAAGTACATGTTAAAATTTGATTTATCAATACAAAGTCACAAATTTAAAATTTCCGCTTTGATTGTAGAACATTTGACTGGCATTGATTTAGTTTTAGGTACAGAAAAGATGTGTATAAGAGACAGTGAAAACACTTTGGCGATGCTTTTGTTTTTGTTTTGTTTTACATTTACATCCAGCGTTAGGCCCACTGAATTGTTTAAATGCTTAAATAATTGAAAACATAAATTATGTGGATTAAATTCTCATATAATTTTATAAGATTGTTTTTTTTTAAACAGAATAAAATAGGTAAAATTTAATTGAAAAAAACCCAGATTTTACATCTATAGACGTTAGTTGATTTAATTATTATTATTATTATTATTATTATTATTATTATTATTATTATTATTATTATTATTTTATGTATTATTTACCAACCATACTAACATTGAAAACATGAATTATGTGGATAAAATTATCATAGAAAATAAAGATTATTTTTAAAACAGATATAAATAAAATAGATAACACCTTTATTTAAAAAACAAAAAACAAAAAAAAACAGGTTTTGCATAGATGCAAGTTGATTTAATATATGCTGATTGCATCTCATTAATTAAACAATTTTTATTCATTTCAAGCACTGTTATTATTATTATATTATTATTATTATTATTACTACTATTACTAATATTTTAAATTTTTGTTGTTTTATTTTTTGTTTTATGTATGGGCCTAGATATAGGCTATGTATATATTTAATAATTAGAAATAATTATAATTTAATTGTAAAACATATATAATATAATGTTAACAATGTTATAGGCTAGGCTAGACCTAACCAATTATTGATACCATAATCTATAGATAAAAACATTCATTTGATAATTAAACAGCAGCTTTTCGAGTGGCAGTGCCGATAGAAAACGGCAGTGTTTTGGCACTGCGGCAGTGCCGATAGAAAATCGGAGCCTTTTTCGCACTGCGGCAATAATGCTGATAGAAAATAACAGCTTTTTTCGCACTGTGGCAGTGCCGATAGAAAACAGCAGCTTTTTGGCACTGCGGCAGTGCCGATAGAAAACAGCAGCTTTTTTTCGCACTGCAGCAGTGCCGATAGCCTCAGCCGACTTAACTCCACCATCATGAATTCAAAAACACGGTACTCGACTGAAGTGACCAATCAGAATTGAGTGCAATTCGAGACACTTCCTGGTTCTCTAGTAACAGCTGGTTAACTGTCTGATAGATAACATTATCTTGCTCTCAACCCCAAATCATTGTTAGATCGGATATGCGTATGGTAGGGAGATTAAGTTAGGGGAACTCCAGTCTCCGTCGGGTAGCGCCCCCGCCCACATCGGGGAGGAAAGCCACAATTCGTTTAAGGTAAAACAAATATGTATTTTCTACAAAATTAGACAGGTTCTAAAAATAAAATCGATTAAATTGAGCCAGGCAAAAATAATAAGGTAAATATAATGTTCGTGTTAAAGATATTTTTTACTCTAAAGAATACAGAAAGAAGAAAAGTAACATGATCCGGAGCGGCTCAGAATTGTACCGAAAATTTTATAATGTAATGTAGTATTAAGGTTCAATGGTATTAACTTGCATAACCATTGGAATCGATACCCTTCACCTGATAAATGCCTTAAATTGGTTTGACAGTTTTAATGGTCAACTTGAGTATACAGATAATTTAATAATATTAACTGGACATTGTGTAACTTTACCCTAATCAGTTGGACTTGGCCTTTCTCACACTATGAATCTATGATTGTCAGTTTTGAGCCTAAGCTCTGATGATTGTGATACATCTTAATTAGCAGTTTTTTGGTAAACAAGTTACTAAATCATAGAGAAAGAATTTCTCTATGATCCAATCAGAAACTCTAAAAGTATGACTTGTGACTTACTTGAGACACACCCCCATTACCTAAAGTATAATAGGCAAACACCCCCATATCACTGAGTCAGTAGTCAGTAGTCAGTAGTTAGATTCAATTTAGTAGTTAGGAGTACACAGAAGAAAAGTACACTCAAAAAGGGTACAGTACAGTTTGTGTAAATAAAAGTTTGCAGTGTACTAAAAGGAACTGTGTTATACTACTCATTAAAAAGTCGACAACAACTAACTGATATTTAACATGGTGGAAGACCCTACTCATTGATTTCATGGTACCTCCTCTCCAAAGCTGAGCACATATCGCCAAACAATTGAGGACGCGCTAAACGACTAAACGATACCCGAATTGCGGTTATGCAGATTGTTTGTCCTTTCTGAATGACATGAATCTTGGAAATGAATTGAACGTTTTCTTCAAATACCTCAACAACTACAAGCAGATCACATATTGCTAGGCATATCTGCAATTAGCAGCCGAAATCCTACAACGTAAGAAACGAAATGAAACAGACACAAAATAGGATTCGAGTCAAGCCGACAGATGACAAACTTATTAGGATTCGAGACAAGCCGACAGATGACCGTCAGTTATTAGAATTCGAGTCTAGCCGACAGATGACCGAAAGTTATTAGGATTCGAGACAAGCCGACAAATGACCAAAAGTTATTAGGATTCGAGACAAGCCAACTTCACCGCATGACGATGGAAAACGCTCTATACTTTTGAACTTTAGGCCAACGTTAAACTTTAAACTTTTAATTTCACTTAAATTTCATTTCTTTACTGAACTTTTGTTTGCATGGAATTTGCATTTTGTTTATCAAGAATGAAGTAAATGGGTATTAGTTTAATACATTGTTAAATTCCATCATTGTGTGACAGAGTTTGAGTGTATTTTCAATCATTGCATTTGCTGCTTCCGTTGAACAATTGAGTTTAGTTAATGTATTTGCATTACCACATTTAAAAAAAATCTAATTTGCTAATTTAAGCATAATGGTAGACGAAGCACCATAATTTTGGCAGACAGATTTCCTACCTAAACGCTATGATGGTGAAACAACAGACCATGATCAATGTAGTGCGCACTTTCTTTCCTTTGTGGACTACTTAGAAGCCCATATGCTACAAAATCCTGCAGATGATGCTGCATTACAAAATGTCATTAGCATTTTTAAGCGTAGTTTGCAAGGTCAGGCAGGCTAGGCTATGGATCCAAGGAAAGACTTTTGACACATTGGATAGCTTGAAAACTCAGATCCACAGATAAAAAATAAATTTATTGCAACATTACCACCTAAATGTAGAGCAGCGGTTGGTATGTCAATACCGGCTGATGCCACACTTGATAATCTAGTAACTAGTGCTCAAAATTACCTTGATCTGTCCGTGAAGGATAAGCCATGAGAAATCAGTTTCAATATTCAAGAAACATCTGAAATTGCAGCACTTAAACATGAACTTAATGCATTAAAAATTGACCTTGCAACTGCTAAAAATAACTTGAATAGGCCCACTGACAGCCCAAGGCGTTCACGCTCAGTCGAACGACACCGTGCAGCAAGAACTAATAATTCCCGTTGAAGCCCAAGCCCATATAGCCAAACTAGGCATCGATTTAACAACAGAATGAGGTATATAGTTTGTCATTAATGTTCTAAACCAGGTCACCTTTGGCGCGAATGTAGACAACGTGCCACCGAATTAAACCAACGTCCACCTCAAAAAAATTTTCAGTCAGTTTATACCAACAGACGACAGAATTCACATTTTCACTAAGGGGATTAGACAACTGCGCCAATTGTTTGAGTCCCCATACAATACTTAGTGCAAACAAACAGGAACCAGCATTACATTCACACAAGGTGCAATATCTCGGAAATTCAGATAAGGTTGATTTACAATTAAATGCTAAAAATTATGCTAAAGGTAATTTACCTGATGGCAAAAATGTTTTGACTTTATTTGATAGCAGTGCTACAAAGACAATTATATCTCAATCCTATGTCCAATCTTCAAAGTATTTGTCACAGCTTATGCCTACACTCGTACAACCGAAAAAATTTCGTTTAGGGAACGGTGAATACTTATATGCCAAGTACATGTTAAAATTTGATTTATCAATACAAAGTCACAAATTTAAAATTTCCGCTTTGATTGTAGAAAATTTGACTGGCATTGATTTAGTTTTAGGTACAGAAACATTAGCTGACAGACGGAACGTTAAACTTTCGGGATAAAACATATCACATCAGACCAAAGTATTCAAATTCAAGCCAACATCGCATGTTACAATTAGGCCAGGCCATACCAAAACTATAAAATTAAGGGCGAGAGTCCCAGCCTTTGTATGCAATTCTGAAGTAGTTTTACATGCTACTGATATGATATCTAGGTTATGTCCATCAGATATGTTAGTAACACTAGAGGGAGGGGGGGGGGGGCGGCCCGGCCCCGGGCCCCCCCCCCCCTTTTGGGAGGAAAAAAAAGAAAAAAAAAAAAAAGAAAAAATAGAGAGAGAAAGAAAAAAATGGACAAGAATGCCTCAAATGTTATGTTCGGGCGTCTAGAACACAAAAATTTCGCGGGGGCATGCCCCCGGACCCCCTACGACAGTGTTGTCTCAATCGGCCCAACTTTCGGCCCCCCTTTTAGACATTTCTGGATCCGCCCCTGACAGAGGAGAAACACAAAACTAACACGACTAAACGAAATGTATCAATATCAAAATACAAATCAGTTGCTAATCTTCACCTACCTTGTAACTGTGACTAATGAACTACCAATTGACAGACTAAAAATCAAGCAAGATAAATTCTAAATGTGAAAATATCCACATTTAGAAATGAACGATCCATTAGCTTCTATGACAGAACAAGAAGTACTCAGGAAATATATTGATCTTAGTGACAGCATTTTATCCCATACTGAAAAGGATGACCTCTATGATACACTAACTAAACATAGGGAAGCATTTTCACTGTATCGTGAACTTTCCAGTTGCCCTAACTTTCAAGCAGACATTCATTTAACAAACTATGACCCATTTTTCATACGACCATATTTCGCATATACAGACAAAGACAAAAAGAATATTGACACAGAACTAAACAAATTAGTTAAATTGGGAATTCTAGAAATAGGACATCAATCGTACACATCACCTGTACTACTAGTTTCCAAGAAAAACTCAACTGATAAACGCGTCGTTACAGATTTTCGGTACTTAAATTCCAGAATCAAACTTATAAACCACCCATTCCCGCTACTAGTTGAAACTATAAAAACAATAGGAAACGCTAATGCTAAAGTCATAAGTGTAATTGATCTCAAATCTGCATTCCATTGTGTTCCGTTAACAAAACAAGCTCAGCAATACACAGGTATAGCTTCATATAATGGTGGTAAACATTATTATTATAAGCGGTTGGCACAAGGATTAAACGTTTCACCAGGTATTTTTCAGGCTAAAATTGACGAAATTTTGAATGATATTCTGAATTCTAAGGACTTCTGTATTGCTCACCATGATATTATTTTATTTAGTACCGATAAGACATCACATAGAAATCATCTTACTTCAGTGTTACAAGCTCTCAAATCTAATTTGCCCCAAGAAGTGTAAACTATTTAGAAAAGATGTCCAATACATGGGACATAGAATTTTGATAAATAATTCAGGACATGCTTGAATAACACCACTAGGTGATAGATGCGCAGAAAATTGCCACGGCCTAAAACGGCCAAAGAAACGAAAAGATTTATTGGAGCAGTAAATTATGTATCAAATTTCTTTCCGAAAGTACAAGAAATATTAAGTCCTTTACACAAAATTGCTAATGGTTAAGCCACCAATTCTTAAAATGCTGACTAAAAACGGTAGATTTACAATATACAGTGATACATCTAGGACTGCAACAGGCTCATACTTAACACAAATTGTTAATGATGAAGAACACATAATTGGATATTATTCAAAAGTACTCCCTGAAGCTTGCAAACAATACAGTGTAACAGAATTAGAACTATTTGGTCTTTACATTAACATATCAGCATTTAAGCATTTGTTAAAAGGATGTGAGTTTGATGCATTTGTTGATCACTCAGCCATTGTTCAAAATTGGAACTCTAAAGACCAACCTTGCACAAATCGCCTACAAAAACTAATACTAAGATTATCAGGCTATGTTTTTAAAATTGGATACAAAATTAGGCGAAGGAGTCCCGGATAACGTAACGAAGTTAAACCTCACAAAGTGAGATTTTGGACGATTAGCGGCACGACTGATGTATGTGAATAATGTGTTTTACTTGGACGTTTTCAAGGAGACTTTCCCAATTACTGAAGTTGTCACCGCCCAAACAGTGCGCTGTTCAATTAGCCAACTGGCCAATGGACACCGGTGTAACTGGAGCAGTGCCTTGTCTTCCATTTTTAGTTTGCATCACAGTTTTTTGAAGTTGTTCTGCTAACAAATAATAATTCCCTGCATTAGCTACATAAATTACATAACAATTATAAGAAAATTCAGAAAAAAAACAGGTGTTGCGATAGTGACTACTCTTTGTATACTTTTTGAAAGAGGAGGTTTAAAATATTATTGTTTTGTACAGTCATAATACGAAACCGAATAAAATATTATCAAAGAATAATATTATTAAAAAATATTATTTTATTTCGCTCAACACACTAACAATTTATTCCTAAGATCATCTACAAATGCAACACAGTCCGGCGCTATCATCAAGGTCGATATTTAGAGGCAACTAATGTTAACCCTCTAGATACCGTCTTCGACTGTAGTCGAAATTGACCTCAAACCGAGAATTCCCATTTTCGACTGCAATCGAAATTTCGTGACTAAAAAATAGGTGGTTTTCAAATCGCTCTTCTGTTTTTATTTTAGCTCCAATACGTCAGAAATTTTGAACACGCATGCGTGAAGCTTTTGTTTTTCGAAATCTGTGAAGAACTCACATGCGCTTATATAAAAATTTTTAGAAATATCAATTTGAAATCGTTATTAATTTCAAATTTTTTCGAAATGGCCGCACAAGATGTGTACATAGCTGAGCAAGCAATTGACCTGATTTTTGATTGAGACAGCGATGAAGGTGAATTTTTAGATGTGCGAGGCTTAGACGTGCCTGTTAGCGATGATGACTTCAAGCGATGATGGGGCTTCAAGCAGTTCTGACGGCGGAGATATTCTTGATGAAGATGAGCCTAGGCCTAGAAATGTGAGGGTAGTCGACGCCTTTGAATGGAAAGATCGCGCTTATAGTTATGGATGGTTGGGTAAATACATTATATAACTGTGTGGAATAGGAATGTTTTATATTTGTTTTTATTTTTTTTGGCTATAATTTATTTTTTTTCGGTTTTTGTTGACGATTTATATGTAGCATTTTTCTGTAATTTCTATTATATTATATATAAATTATATTATATTATATTATGAAAAAAAATTCCCAAAAATATAAATTATACATCAAATGAAAGCTTATTCTATAAGCTTTCTTTGTTTTTGAAACATTTTTCTGTATAATTTACAGAAAGTTCCCAAAAATCCACCAGAACGACGTATACTCAAAAAAAGCAAAAAACCTTGTTACACTGCAAAAGAATCCGGTATTCAAGGGTTTGCACTACAAAAGAATACGGTATCCAGAGGGTTAAGAGATATTAGCACAGCAGGAAGCCTGGCCCTGAAGGACGAATTACTGTAACCTGCTGTAAGGATGCATAGGCAAGGCATAGATCATGAATCTCAGCCACTAAATCCCACAT
>NW_022753219.1:92789-102047 GCF_011630105.1 Anneissia japonica
GTGCGGGGGGGGGGGGGGGGCCGATCATCAGTTGAGTGGCACTAATTTGCATAATATGGTGATTAGGTGATTTTTAACTGCTTGACCGTGATTTTTTTGGGGGGAGCGCGCGAGTAATTTTTTTTGGGGGATGTGCACCCCCGCGCCCTCCCCTAGATACGCCACTGGTTCTTTCTGGGGAGGGGTAATGTAATCGTAGATTTTATTTTTATTTTATTTCAACTTTATTTCACGAGGGTAGCTCTAACAGCTGCACTACAGTAGTACAGCTGACTTGAAGAGGCCCTCGAAAGAAAAACAATACATAAAAATATGTACAATACATTAACAATCCAAGTAAGTAAAAGCTTCATTACAGGAAAGTTCAAAAACTATATAATAAATAAAATATTGAATAAATATAGTAACATTCATTAAAAATACAATAAACTTTAAAATTCATTATAAAATTACAAGGTGATGGTTAAAATCGGAATTTTATTGCTTAATATGATATGTGTATGTTTGCATTAATTGCAGATCCTAATGAAAACAATGGTTCACAAAGGTTCTTGGTTTAATTGTTGTTTGCTTCTCTTTTTTTAAAATTTTACTTTTTTACATGGATAACAGATTTCTCTGTGGGAACGGCGCGGGGGTGGGAGGAGTGCTTGTTTGAGCCACGTATCATATGCTTCATTGGTGTTTATGAGTTGCATTCTTGTTATAATGAATGTTGCAATCAGGTACCGGTATGTGGTTGATAGGCATCTCTGGCGCGGGTTTGGGTATTCCAAGTGGGTGTTCGTGATAGTAGTTTTAGGAGGGATAGAGAGAGTGAGAAAGAGGGACATAGTTACCAACCGTCTCGCATTTGCAGGATGGTCCCGCATTTCAAAGCCATGTTCTGATTGAAACACGCATTTTGAAGAACCCATGCATGAGCATAAATTTGTAACGCATTTAGCAACCACAGATTTTATTCATACGGGTGGGTGGGGGAGGGAGTGGGGTAGGGTGGCAAAAACAGTTTCAGAATAGGTGATTTAAATTTAGTGGCAAAACGGCCCCTACTGGATCCCCTGATTATTTCAAATGAGGGACACATTGTTCCAAATGGGTAGTGTTTCAAATGGTGGGTAGCACACTGTTTTGGATTGGTAGCACACTTTTCAAATGGGAGCATACTGTTTCAGATGGATAGCACTCTGTTTTGAATGGGTAGCACAATGTTTCAAATGGATAGCACACAGTGTTTTAAATGGGTAGCAATATTTCAAATGGAAAGCACACAGTGTTTCAAATGGGTAGCACACGTTTTAAATGGATAACATTTGTTTCAAATGGTTAGCACAATGCTTCAAAATGATAGCACAATGATTAAAATGGGTAGCACACTGTTTAAATGGAGAGCACTCGTTACAAGTGGGTGAGCACAGTGTTTTAAATAGATAACACTGTGTTTCAAATGGGTAGCACAATGTTTCAAATGGGTAGCACATTATTTCAAATGGGGTAGCACTGTGTTTAAAATGGGTAACACATTTTTCAGATGGGTAGCACTTTTTCAAATGGGTAGCACAATGTTTCAAATGGATAGCACACAGTGTTTTAAATGGGTAGCACAATATTTCAAATGGAAAGCACACAGTGTTTCAAATGGGTAGCACACGTTTTAAATGGATAACATTTGTTTCAAATGGTTAGCACAATGCTTCAAAATGATAGCACAATGATTCAAATAGATAGCACACTGTTTAAATGGAGAGCACTCATTACAAGTCGGTGAGGACAGTGTTTTAAATAGATAACACTGTGTTTCAAATGGGTAGCATAATGTTTCAAATGGGTAGCACATTATTTCAAATGGGGTAGCACTGTGTTTAAAATGGGTAACACATTTTTCAAATGGGTAGCACTTTTTCAAATGGGTAGCACAATGTTTCAAATGGATATCACACAATGTTTTAAATGGGTAGCACAATATTTCAAATGGAAAGCACACAGTGTTTCAAATGGGTAGCACACGTTTTAAATGGATACCGGTAACATTTGTTTCAAATGGTTAGCACAATGCTTCAAAATGATAGCACAATGATTCAAATGGGTAGCACACAGTTTAAATGGAGAGCATTCGTTACAAGTGGGTGAGCACAGTGTTTTAAATAGAACACTGTGTTTCAAATGGGGTAGCACTGTGTTTAAAATGGGTAACACATTTTTCAAATGGGTAGCACAGTGTTTCACAGTGTTTTAATTGTAGCATACGACTTCATTACTTCAACTTGAGATCACACTCTTTCTATTGGGATGTTATTTCAATTAAAGAGCATACCGTACTTTATTTCAATTGCAGCATGCTACAGATCTCCCTCCAAAGAAAGACAGCTGATTTGATCTTTAATTAGAATCCCTCTAATTAAAGACCGGCAGTAAAAGTTGTCTTTAAATACTTTATTTAGCGGGAAATTTGTATTCTACACATTAAATATCAGACTGTTTTATTCCAAATGTTTTAGAATGAATTTACAGTTACTGTAAGATCCTGTTGATTCTTAATAAATCATTTTAAATATTTCTCACACATGAATTATTCAAAATAAAATCAAATGAACAACTGTTTTAAAGGTTCATTAACTTTTAATTAATAGACAAATTATCTACTAAACAAATACTAAACTTCAACAAGACTTATTAACTCAAAATGAATGTATAGAGCTACTCAGCATGAGCTGTTGTAAAGGAGTTTATATTACGTTAAAGGTTTCCCACACAAATAAAATAGATGAGCGATTCTGGGTAAAGACAACTTGATTTCTTGCTTCAAACAATGTATCCATTCGTAGAAGCTGGTCTTATGAAGATAAGCCTATCCAAGTGAACGTAAAAGGGTCAGGGACCAGGACAAACCTTCGACTTTAAATTTAACAAAGATAGAAAAATGTTAAATACAGACACAATAAATACATAAATAGGCCTTAAAATGTAAAAAGTAAAATATCTTAATGAGCATATTCTGAATGAGCTTCATATTTCTTGACTTGATTTCGCTTTTGCATGGTAGGCCTATTTACATTACTTTTAATTGAAGCTTTATAAAATTTACAAAATCAATTTATTTTTATTCTATCCATGAGCATTGATTTTTAACATAATTATTTGTTTGTTTATCATTTTGTATCATACGTGTCAACCGCCATATACCTATAGACCTATTATTATATACGTTCACATTTTATTCAACTTTAATTCGCAAGTGCATGCTTGTAGCAAATTAGTAACTCCTCGTCGTTTATTCGAATAAATACGGTATTTCTATTTTAACTTTATCAAACGCAGTGACTGTAGGCTAAGAAGTCCCTAGCATACCATACATAAGTACATTTTACCTTTCGAGTGGCCAAGTACTATTTTCCACGTATTCACAACATATACATTTAAAAAGATATTTATACTCTTTTTATTTGATATTCACATTTATATCACTTTTTATATTTAATATATGGTACTGCATTTTCTGGTACTTCGTCTATTATTTTTTTATCGCTTCTCATTTTTTTTAAGCCTACAGTATTATAAGTCTAATCTGCCTGCTTTTTTCGTGTGCATAATTATTTTTCATTTATTTTTTATTGTTTCTACAATTCTTACATAGGCGTATTTTTTTCTTATAGTTGGCCTACGGTCCGTCACATATATATGACGATGCCTGTTATAATGAATTATGCCATTGTTAAAAGTGTTGCATCATACACATATAATAATAATTTATTGGAACGTACACTATTATAACAGTGGTACAGTCAAATGACGGTAACATTAGGATAAGTTTGATCACCCAGTTGATCAAAATTGCCTTTGCGTAGGGTTTGATAATCACCTTATCGCCTTGAAGCGAATTCAATGGCTAGTCGTCGAAGCGTGCGAATTGTACCATTGTAAAATAGGAGTATTTAGTTTGTGTGAATGTAGAGGAAGTTTAGGTGCAGGCTCATAGTCCTTTTTAATAAACAAAAAGGTGATATTATTATTATACTTCAGTAAGTATACATTTTTTAAACATTGTACAAATGTGCCTATTACAGATGCTTCTACCATGCATGACCCATTGAAAATGGTATGGTCTGATTATCAGATCTGAAACTGTGGGCCTAGCAGAATATCGTCATTTATATACTGTCATAACTACTATATTTGTTATGTAAATACATTAAAAATACATCTACACGTTCACCTACACATGCACAAACTAAAAATAAAAACAATATTTCATAATGCAAATAACATTCTAAATTTTAACTCCAAAGTTAAGCTCCTTCTGCTCGACAATACAGTCGAATACTCGTTTGCCATTCTAAAGCATTGGCTTCTAAACTGACTTGCTACTAATTGATTCTTACAAAAATAACATGTCTGACATCATTTATTAACCAATCAATATGATCTTTACATATGTTGTAGGTAATAAATAAAGCTACATGTTGCCACAACAATGCCGAGAATCGGTCTAAAATCAGCTACTGCAAAAAAACTTTGGGCAGT
The DNA here is from genome assembly GCF_011630105.1 of Anneissia japonica. Taxonomy (NCBI): domain Eukaryota; kingdom Metazoa; phylum Echinodermata; class Crinoidea; order Comatulida; family Comatulidae; genus Anneissia; species Anneissia japonica. Next base: position 97,311 of record NW_022753219.1, read on the forward strand.
TCACCATATTTCTGCTAAAACAGGTTTTACACGAAAAAATTTGAAAAACCATGGTTACAAAATTTAAAAGTCCGACGATCATGGATTCAAATTAAGATTAATAAAACTGTTATTAAATTTAGAATAGGATAAAAGAACAATGGCAAAAATCGGACAAGTAGAAGTAAAGTTATGAAGAGAAATGTGCGAAAAAATAGCGAAAACAGCTGAAAATCGAAAGTTTTGAATTAAATTAAATTAAATGAATTTGCGACGATCAAACTTATCCTAATGAAAGAGCACATTACAATACAGAATAAATTGTATCTTAGCAACTTAATTAACTGATATTATAACCCAAGGACGCAAAGGTCAGAAAGCCCCTGTGTGATCAAGTAACTCCGCTCCAATTACACCGGGTACTTATTGGTCAGTGGGTTAATTGAAAAGCACACTTATGGGTGGTGACAAAGTTTAGTAATTGAGAGAGTCTCCTTAAAATGGTCGCTATATATTATACTATTATACTATCACATCAGTTGTGCCGCCAATTGCTTAAAGACTAATAGCTTCGTAACGGTAACTGGGGCTCCTTCCTGTAATGGAATTAGTACTAGCTGACTTCCTATCTTGTGCACCAAGAGATGAGGATTCTGAAATTGATCAAATTGTACCAATTGCATTTAACTGTTCTGAAATTGATACTGCAATGATAGTGTAAATCCAACAACACAAACAGTTTCAAGACCAGTAACTAGGTCATATGCTAGGAAAATGGGAATTAAAATACCAGACCTCTACAAACCCAAACAAACACAAATCAATGACACAGTATACACAGCACACAACAACAGCCACGCGACCTCATCCATCACCACAAATAGACACACAACACCAATCACCCACACCTCCACTCACTGAACTAAAAACAACACACATTCCGAAACAAAAGGAATTAGACAAATTGATGGACGTTATCCGTAGAAAAATAAACAATTGATTGATTGCACAAATGTTTCCATGCTGGTACATCTGCGCTAAAACTGTCTTTGTAGCTATGCATTGCGCAATATGAATCAACCTTACAATGGAATCAACCTTTCTATGGAATTGTGTATCCATTCAATTATCTCAACAAAAAAAAAAAATTTTTATTTTTTTAAAATTTTTTTTTTTAGAGATATAAAGGGGGGAGGGGGCGCGTGAAATCTGCCCATGTTCCAGGAGAGGGTAGGGTCAAACCAAATTCCCAAATATTTAAAACTATTAGAAGCTTGAATGGCGGAGTTGCCAACAGTGATGTTAAGATCAGCTGCACCACGTAATATTCTACTGGATCTGAACAGGACCGACTTAGTTTTATTCACATTTAAGGTTAGTTTATTGGCTTTTAACCAATCACTCACATAATCCATGTCAAGTTGAAGGTTGTTTTGAATATCAATTAAAGATTTAGATGAAAAAAATATTGCTGTATCGTCAGCGTACATGGAGATTTTACAAGAATGAATATGATTGGACAGATCATTAATAAAGATCATAAATAATAAGGGTACTAAAATAGACCCTTGGGGGACCCCACATCGAGGAAGCTGGGGAAGAGTTAACACTATTGACGCAAGCGATTTGCCTTCTACCCGAAAGGTAGGATTCAACCACTTCAGCTCAATCTCACCAAGTTCAAGTTTTGGAAATTTTTAAGTAAAATGGAAAGATGAACCGTGTTGAATGCCTTTTTGAGGTCAAGAAAAATTGCACCAATCAACATTCCCTTGTCGATGTTATCGAGAATATAGTCGGTAACATCAACAAGGATGGTGCTATGAAGGCGGCGGAAACCAAATTGATGGAAAGACAAAAGATTTTTTGAACAAAGATATGAGTACAATTGGGTGTGTATATGGCGTTCAAGAATTTTCATTAGTGTAGGCAGGATGGAGATTGGTCTATAGTTCTCACACTTGACTTTAGGACCGCCCTTATGTATAGGAATAACCTTCCCCAGCTTCCACTGAGATCGGGTCTCACCCTGGGCAATAGACAAATTAAAAATATATGCAATTTGATTTGCAATACATGGTGCAACTGACTTAAGAAGCCTTGGACTAAAATCATCAAAACCAGTCAATTTATTAGTTTTAAGATCGGACAAAGCATTTTCAACATCATTAACTGATATGTTATTAAACTTCAGATTACCATAATTAACATTATCATTATCATTATCATTAATAATATCATTATCATTATTATTATCATTAACCTTAAGATTATCACTATCATTCGAAACATCATAAGAAGCAATTTGGTCAACATCAAAATTAACATTAACACAATCATTAATTAAATTTTCACCAATAGTACAAAAGTAGTTATTAAAATGTTCAGCTATTTCATTTGCATGTTATTTTTTCATTAATATCACCAGTTAAAAACTTTAAAATATTATTGCACTTAGTATTGGGTATCAACTGTTTAAGGATCCAAAAAGTCTTTTTGGATCCTTTCTATTGTCTGAAATTGATATCTTAAAATAATTTCTCTTAAGGCTTGTTCTCAAATTATTCAATTTGTTTCTAATATCCTTGTACAACTCTTTAACAACAACAATTAATTAAGTCATTGGAGCGTCCGGCTCTTTGTTTAGCTACATTGGCCTCTTTGCGGAGCGAGAGATAATCTTCATTAATCCAGGGAGGGAGATTTGTCAAGACTTATATTTATAACAGGGCATGGTAGTTACAAACATCGCTAAAAATGGACTCGAAATAAAAAAGAGCTTCGTCCACATCCTCAGCAAGATTCTAATATATTCCAAGGAGCATTGTTGAACTCGTTTTGAAAATTTTGAACATTAAAATTTTTGAAAGACTCCTTGAATTATTTTAGGTTCACCTCGTATCTTGCAAGATTTGCACAATGTAAGGACACATGCATGATCACTGATTGTTGTCGGGATAATCCATGATTTACGATATAGTTCCTTCTTATTAACAAGCATCTGATCAATACAGGTTGCAGAATCAGGCGTAATACATGTTGGCTCATTAATTAAATGGAGAAAATTGTACCGGTTGATTAATTGTGACAATTTAGTCCACAAGTGACCGGATTTGACTAAAGCATCACAATTAAAATCACCCATGCAAATTATCTCATTAAGATAATGGCTAGTAGAAGACTTCTTGCGATTACAAATTGTCTTTAATCAAGATATGGGGCTATCTGCGGACGTAACCAATTCATAATAAAGTCTTGAAGTACCAGAACATAAATGGGTGTAATGGAAATAGGACGAATTTGATTAAGACTTACGGTACCATTCTCCTTGGGAATGGGTGTGATAGTGGCATCTTTCCATCTTATCGTTATTTCCCATTGCAAGTGAATTATTAAAAATATTCACTAATATACAGCTAATTCGAACACGAAGGTTTTTATTAATCGTCGGGGGAAGATCGCATGGAGATGTAGCTTTATTGCAATTGAGTTTCTTTAAACAGTTGTACACATTCCAAAATGTTAACGTAGGTGGGGGCGATGTATTTGGTAGGTACGTGGCTAACTTTTTTGTAACAGCTTAAACTGTTGACAGATCAAAGATAATTTAGAGTTGCTCATTTCGCAAATTTCCTCAGGATCTGATTCATCTATGTTTATATTTAATGTAGTATTTTTACATTTACCCTGTAGCAAAACATAAACGTCCTATCTTATGTCTGACTTCATTAAAATCCCCGCAAATAATAAAACCAGCTCTTGGTGATCTGGATCTAATAATATCAACTGATTTGCAGAGGTATTGCTAGACTTGCCACAAGTCTCTAATTGGATGGATTTTTCGTAGTACATTAGCGCATTTCGGAAAGCGCCACCAGCGTCAGTTTATGATGAGAAACTTTTTTGATGAGAATTAGAGACTTGTAAAAGAGTGAGTCAAATCGAATGCAGACCGCTGGCTGTGACAAACATGACGTAATTTTTAGGATGCCGTATTTGGCAATAGGGTGAATGTTATGACGGAAGGTCAACCAATCAAACGGTTCTCATTTTGGTGCTACGAATGTAGAGAGAAGTCGGGAAGTTGGGACACGGTACTGTACGTGCAGGTGTGTGGAATATTGTGGTACATTGTTAATGTGCACAAGATCGAGTGCGTGGGAAAGCTGCAGTCTAGAAAGTATTTGGTTTGCGATCCGTCTTAGATTCACGCGAGGCTCAGTATTTTAAAGACTAGAACATTTATCAGCCCACCACTAGGCCTAGGCCGACGGAAAAGCTGTCATGCTCTCGCAACTGCGACACAAAATTGAAGACAATGTATACCTGGATAAGCTATGGGAGTTGTCGCGAGTACGTTTACGTATTTTTAAAAACAAGTGAATGTCACCAAAAAGAGGAGCAGCCCGTCTGTATTCCAAAGATCAAAGAGAAATTTGATTAGCGCGGCGAAACATGAATTAACCACCTACAGCTGGTGTAGTGGACGGGACGAGCTGGGCCTATGAGATTCGTCTCTAGATAAAATGATGATGGTACCAACGAGGCCAGAACTAATGTAAAGGTGCGTCACCCCTTCTGTCTGGCTCTGTTGTGAGTGATTGTGAATGCACTTGTTATTGTACCTGCTTGATAAGTACTTGTACTTATTCTTCAGTTTTCAATCAGTTGATGGACTTATATTTTCCCAAATATTCACAAAATGTTGCAGCCCTATTTTTATCTAGAGGAGGTACACTAATTTTAACCATAGCCTAT
>NW_022753219.1:102347-108776 GCF_011630105.1 Anneissia japonica
TGGCTGTATCATATCGATAATAATACTGTATTTATTAACTGGCGTGAAGTTGGTTACTTTCCATGCAGCACATTTCTGTTGTGAAGGTGCGTTTAAATATTACCTCCATGGTTGGACGAATTGTGATATGGGCCTAGCAATCCTCGCGGTGCACAAACTGAGCTGACCTGCACCTGAATCCTCCTTATCATTAGCTGGGCCGAGGGGAAGCATAATTAGCATATTTAATATATGCGACGGTAATTAGCCAATCGGAAATCAAAGTTGTTAAATACGTCACTGTTTTCCCAGTCCCTAATCCCAGAAAAAGCATACTATGGAACGCCATGCAAATAAGTAATATGGAACGCCATTTGTGCCAAAATCGATTTATTCTTAAGAATTTCAACTGATTAAGACAAAGATTAGGGACTGGAACCCAGTCTAAGGTATTGCATAAGGACAAAATGGGAATTTACAGCCTGACCAGGGCTGTGACACACAACACACATAAGTATAGCTGACATTTTCTGGGGCGTACACCAGGGGTGGCGCCAGAGGGGCATAGGGAAGCATAGCCCCCTGTCGGGGAAGACGATAAATTTGTCGGGGAACAAACAAATAAAAAAAAATAATTACATGTAATATACGTTTAGCCACCATATCGTTTGTGTTGACTTTTCATCACAACAACCACAATAATAATAATAATAATAATAATAATAATAATAATTCAATGAGACTAATTAAAAATAATTTGCGTTCTGTTATGACAAATGCTCATTTAGATAGCCTCATGATGGATGGAATACATCATGATAGGTGAAGCAACCTCGACTATGACAACGTGGTTGACAGATTTCATGCAAAATTTCCAAAATATAGAATTTCACTTTCAAGAATGAGGATTTGAAAATAAATTAGATGGTTACATTGCATATTCTTTGTTTCTTGCTTTATTCAAAATGTTTTGGTTTTGGAAGCTGATGTCAACATTAGAAAGCATAGCCTACATGAAGTCATATTATAGTATTATAGTGAGACTCGATTCGCTCTACTAGCCCCCCCGTCGGGGCATTTAGCCCCTCCGTCGGGCAGGTCCTGGCGCCACCCCAATTTAAACTCTATCAGATAATGTGCGAATAATGCCGTTTTTGTAAGATGACGCTAATTTACATAACAATTCGCAGTAAGGGGTCCCCAAGCCGACAGGGCCCCCATTAAACCTTTACGGGATATACTATGATATATGTCTTACAGACGATCTCAGAGACACATTATGCTGTTATGTATCAACAAAACCCTTTTGGGTAAGGGTGGCCGAGCGAGGACCATGAGTTGGGGCACCTTCGGGGGGCCCTAGGTGACCGGACCGCCGCAAAAAAGCGCATAGTTGTTACGCCACTGTAGATCGGGAAACCATTTCCTGCTCATTTCCAATTGGTATACTGCGTTCTTTAATGTGCAGACAGGCCATAATGCATACGGGACCAACAGGTTAAATGTCTCTTTCGAAACTTACGCTATCGTAACTTGCATTTCAGCCCTCCAGCTGAAATACATGGAGAGCAATGATGGGAATTCAATACACCACCTCCTTTCTAAAGCCCCTTCCAATTAACATCTTAGAAAACTTATAGAATTTAACCTCAAAAATGCTGGAAAGGACTCCCTGTACAGGCGAATGCTTTGTTCATTTTTAAGTCAGTAATTAAAATAATTATAATAATCCCACTACAATAATAATAATAATAATAATAATAATAATTTTAATATTGGTTGCCTTTTTACCCTTTAAACCTGTTTCCTTTTTATGTTTTTGTGATGTGGGTTCTTTTTGTTGAAAAATGTTTAAATGTTGATTGTTTAGATTTTTCTGCTTGAACCCTTTACTTTTGTAAAATTTAACCCATTTTGAGTGATGCAATAAAGAATGATTTGATTTGATTTGAATCGGAGACCTAGAGATCCCCACGTTTCAGCGCACACAGAGGCTACCATCAGTTTAGGCAACTGAGCTAAGCTGCTCTACTCCCTGGTTATAAATTTATAAGGTACCATTCCAATATTTAGTAATAGGCTCTATTACAGTAACACTATTAAAATTCAGAGACAGACAAAAATTTACTTTCGCCATAATATATTGTACTGTAAGCCTACGACTTCTGGATCACTTTTTCTTCAGGTCATCTAATAGGCTTGAAAATATCAGTATAAAGGTGTTTGAGAACAAAATTCATTAATTGTTTTTAATAATAAAGTGTACTTTGATACCAAAAATTATGTTGCTCTGAAACATGATAAGGACAATCTGAATAAAATTCTTTATTTATGGACATGTTTAAAGTCGGAGGCGGATTTTAAGGTGGGTAGTTATGCAGGCGTCTGGGGCTCATACATTTGTGAAAAAATAAGCGTTGTATTATTTGCTCGGTGGAAGTAAGTAGGGGCCCATCGCCTTTTTCCGGGACTCATTTGAACATGGAGGAAGTAAGCGTTTCCACAGAAAGCACACAGGCATTACATAACTGGTCAAACCTCCAGAGTGGGGCATCCTGGGGCATAGTTGAAAGAATAAATGTGCCAAATATTGTGTTTGTGGGATTTTGGTCTATTTGGTTGTTTTTTTTCGGAAATTATAGAAAAGGTTGCGTATTGTTTAGCCGTTGTAGGAGAGTGCTGAGTATCAGTGTTACTGTAAGCCCAGAAAGCATATGCGTTACTTAAGGATTGGTAGTAATATGCTAGGTAGTAGTAGGAGCGCACCCCCCCCCCCTCACCCCGAGAGCTCACGAGTTACACAAATTTTAATGATATGCCATAATTGGACTTTATGGGACAATATAAGAATTATTACAGCGTTTCTGATATATGTATATTTATATACTTATTCTTATTTTATGCACATTTTAAGTATATTTTGCGGTTATTTTAAAACAAATAAACACCTATTTTTGAATTATGTTTCATTCTTGCATGAGTGACAGTAGTTTTTATATGTCTGGTTTGTTGCCTGTATAGAAATTAATTAGTTTAGACACCAACATCATATCTGTAGCTTACTTATACCCGATTCACACGTGAAGTTAAATTTAACAAAAAGTAACAAATTGTAACCGAGCGATCTCCCGATCCTAGCCCTGGAAGAAAATGCTAACACAAAGTTATTATGACTTCACTATCCACACGGACAACACAGTCCGGCACAATTGCCCCGACATTGTATATATTGACAAGTCAAATAGTAGTTTCATGATGGCTTTGACATGTCCATTGGTCTAGTAATATATATCGTTCTATCTTTAAGAAATGATGCTGATTCACATATCTACTTGTAATAGAATATCAAAAATGGACCACAGACATCCAAAGATGCCTTAGCCGCCTTGATGGTATAATTCTACTTAATATGGATGAGTTAACCCAAGATTTGTGTAAACACTCTGAATTTATTGAGAAGTATAAGTAGTACTCCATAAACCTTGTCGCAATGGATTCATTTTGACAAAGATAAAGGCTAGTTTTGCACTTAAATTTAAATGCACAGTAGATATTTCCTGAGCAACTACAGGTAGTAGGCTAATTGTCGACACATTCTGCTGCACATTGTACTTACCTATTATTGTTATTTTTCTTGAGCAACATTCCCTTAGGTAAACTTTCATGTGGTTAAAAGAATAAAGATAATAATATGGCTAGGAGAAGAGAGTTTGCATTCGATTTTGTTTAGTCAAACAGTATTGTACTACAAGTAGTTTTTGTTGGAAGTGGAAGAAGGCTAAAAAGGCTCCCTCGTGCTACATAATACTGTAGACCTTTCTCTTGATATACTGTATATGTTTTGGCAGTGTTCATTGTGCATAAAGTTCTTGTTTTATCATTATGCCTCTGTAACTTCCTTCAGTTTCACAATTATTTTGTGAAGCAGATAAATCAGAAGTGTATGTACTATGTAAAAATTTGGTACAGACATATACAACAGATCGTATTTCAAATTATAAAGTTGATAGAATAGATATATAGAATGCGCCATCCTGCATATTCATTCCAGACGTAGCATAATTAATCAACATATTATAGTAATTATCTCTACAATAAATTAACTCCTTTAAAAATATAATATCATAAATACCATGTACCTAATTCAATTTACACATTTCAATTAAAATTTACAAATTAAGTTCTTTATAAATTTAAATCAGGATGAAAAGATTGGAAGTAATACAAGAATGAATACATTGATAATAATAATAATAATAATAATAATAATAATAATAATAATAATAATAATGGTTATTTTACGTAAATTTGTATGTTTTTAAAACCTTATTTTGCTCTTATGCCGTAGTCATCTATACAAAAGAAAAATGCAAGGGAAGCCACCGGAGGTCAATGTAGCAAAAATAAAAAATGCTTTATTATTTTCAAACTATAATATACATAGCATTAATTATAACCTTAATTCTTTTTTGCAAACTTGGACAGATTTTTCAAACTTACTTGTTTAATTTGCTTTATGTACTTTGTATACTTTTTTTGTTAATGTATATGTCGGTTTTTAAATAAAGTGGAAGAAAAAACAAAATTGTATGTTTTATTATTTGTACTTGTATCTTATGTGTTTCAGCTAGGCCCATTGCCTTAATTGGTTCCACCACTGTTATTCTATCCTATGTAGAGTAATAAAAATATGAATACATAAATACATTCAATCTGGATGTAGGATAAACATTCAACATATAGAAACTTACATTCAAATAAATGCTAAAAGTAATAAAATAGCAATTATTATTAATAAAAATAAAAATAATACAATTATTCTTTTTATCGTTATTAAATAATCACTACTAAACATCAATATCTATATACACACATACAGATAATTGAATGTAGCTATACTACTGAACAAATATCAATTTTGTCTATTAATATCTATACACACTGTATATAAATAATTTACAAATTAAATTAAATTATGTTTATCGCAAGTATAAATAGTGTACATTCAATGCGGACGCGTAGAATAAATAGTTAACGCATAGTTTAATGGAGATCATCAAATGCGGTTGTAAGACCGGGTGCAATCAAGGCAGATGTCAGTGCAATAAAATGAACATGAAATGCTCCGATCTTTGTCAATGTACAAACTGTCAGGCAGAGATAAAGACACCATGAATGAAGATGCTCAATTTGCAGACGATGAATACCTAGACGAAATTTACATAGATGATTTGTTTGATTGAGATTTGATGTGTTTCTCATTTCATCATTGTTATGTATAATATAGAAAATTTAAAAAAGGTAACGTAACCGTGTGACCCTTGAAAATGTAAGTGTATGTAACTTCAGAACCATGAGACTTAACACACAGTGACACAGGAGTACGTAAAGCATTATCTATTTTTATTTATTTTGTACAGGTATAATAAAGAAAACTTTAAAAAGTATAATGTAACGGTGTAGCCCATGAGAATGTAAGAACTTTGGAACTATGAGATTTAACACACAGTGACACAAGAGTACGTAAAGCATTATCTATTTTTATTCATTTTGTACAGGTATATTATATAACATTTTTAAAAATTATAATGTAATGGTGTAACCCATGAGAATGTAAGAACTTAGAACCATGAGACTAAACACACAATGACACAGGAGTATGTAAAGCATTATCTATTTTTATTTATTATGTATGATGTACAAAAGTTTAAAAAAGTACCGTATGTAACGGTGTAACCCTTGAGAACTTTAGAACCATGAGAATAATCACACATTGACAAAGGACTGCGAAACGCTTCACTGTATTTATTAAGTATTATATAGAAAATTCACTAGAGCGCAAGAAGCTTTTATTAAGATGTATAACACGTGTACAGTACATAAATATAGAGTTATATATTGTATAAGCTCTCAGAATATTTGAGAAATAAATATGAATTTTTCATATTACAGTATTAAATTTCAATTTCTATTTAATAAAATGTGTCCCAACATGTGTCAACTGGAGTATACAAAACAAATATACATCCATGCACATCATAACAATGCATCAAGTTTAAATTTCCCCACATTTAATCCTTTATTACAATTTGAAAGTAAAATAAATACAATAATTTTAAAAAATGAATATGAATGCAAAAATACAGTAAGAATGAAGTGTGTACTATAGTACACATACAGAGAACATGCAGACACATTGTCAAAAGGAAGACCACAGGAGTCAAAAGAAGTCAAAATACTAATACATTTTCTTTAAATTGTTATACAATTATTGTTTTGAAAAGAATATCAAAGAATTCCAATTACAATAATAAAATAAGTTTTTTTGTTGAAATTTCTCATTAATAATTATGCTGTAAGTTGACGCGAATTGACGTGTACTGACGCAATCCGACATTACTTGACACGATTTGACCTAAAATGACGCGATTTCATGCGAGATGACGCAAG
>NW_022753219.1:109190-120554 GCF_011630105.1 Anneissia japonica
GGTCGAACTTTCTATATTTGATTCAAGACATATTACTTAACTATTGTAGGCCTAAATTTTTTATAATGAAAAAATCGGAACGGAATTCGTTTTCTAGACGTCTTTTGAGCTTCACCCCATGGCCTACACCTGCTTATTCATTGCAGATGTAGCATAAATATACAACATATTATAGTAATTATCAATACAATAAGTATTTCAAAAATATAATTATTTATTACATTACTAATTCTATTTACACATTTAAATTAAAATTTACAAGTTTAATTATTGTTATTATATATTAAAACAGAATGAAAGGATTGAAAGTACTAAAAGAATAAAACATTAATAACAAGATAATCTGAGCTTACAAACTCTTACCCTGTATCTTTGTATATAGTCGATGCGCTCGATTCGCTGGTTGTTGTATTATTGCCAGTTATACATATCAGGTGAAATGTAGCCGTGGGCAGTAAAGGTGCAAATCTTAATATAAGTGTAAAGTTACTGTAATCGAATGTATGGGGCCCAAATCTCCCTCTTATTTGTTTTATTATTATTATTATTATCATTATTTGTTATTTTTATTATTTGTTCATCTATAGAATACTTTTTTCATATTTTATTAATTATTTTCCACAATTATTATTTTTTATTAGTACAGATGGGAAGTAGTACAAGTATAAAAAAAAATTTATTATTATTATTATTATTATTATTTGTTATTTTTGCTATTTGTTCATCTATAGAATACTTTTTTCATATTTTATTAATTATTTTCCACAATTATTATTTTTTATTGGGACAGATGGGAAGTAGTACAAGTGTAAAAAAAAAAATTCAATCAGGACGTAGGACTATAAAACCTCGAATTGAAATCCAATGGACATAATATCGAGAAGAAGCCCAATTCGAATTGAAGCCCACCTCTTCTTTTTTCTTTTTTTTTTTATATGTTTAAAAAGTGAGCACTTTTGCTTTATAATCACATATCACTGTTATGGTATCAGATTGAGTACATCATATATTTTCTAATCATAGTGCATTCCAAAGACAAATTGTCCATTTGCAAAAATATCAAATAAATTTCAGTCTCTTAAATATATGATATACAAAAATTTAATAGACAAAAAAAAAAAATGAAACATCACACTTACTTTCAATTGAATATCCTTGTTGGCTCCTGATTGAATAAGAACTTCACACGCATCTCTATGACCATTTTGAGCACTTACGTACAATGCCGTTGCCCCATTCTACATTTTACAGAAATATAAAAATATTTAGTAAGTGAGCACTTTTCCTCTTATCACTCTTATGGTCTTATGGGGTACATAATATATTTCCTATTTATCATCCATTTCAAAGACCAATTGCCCATTTGCAACCATATTGAATAAATTTCAGTCTCTTCAATATATCAATATATAACATAAGGAATCTAGAAAGTTGAGTAGAAATGCGAGTAAATTAACTTGTTCTCCAGTGTTTCACCTGTCATAGCAGACGTGTACGATTCATCAGACTTTTATAATTCATTTTAAATTTTTGCTTTGCTACTTTTCTCATAACCAAAGAAGTACTTATTATTTCTTTCTCCTTGTTCAATCCATTTCACTATGGATCATATTGAGCTCCTTGAGCCTCTAAATAATAAATATTTTTGGTGATCCTCTTCAAGAAAATTTGCCAAAATCATGCCTATTTTCAATCAGTTATAGCTTCTTAGGATGAAAAATAACCCCCCATTTTTATTACATATTATTCTTAAAGCACATGATTTGTAGATATGATTTTATAGATCATAATGACTGATTGGACATTGTGACGTCATCACATTGCCATATGAAATAAAAAAAACTTAATTTTTATCTATGACGTCATTTGCCCCATTTGAGTAAGCGCCCCTCTCGAATAAGCGCCCTTCCTAATGTGAAAATTTCCTTAAGCTCCCCGTTTGAATAACCTCCCCGTTTGAATAACCTCCCCCTTCTACTTTTCCACCGAACCACCATTCGTAATTTCCACTCTGTTTTGAATACCTCATACGAATAAGCGCCCCGTTCGAATAAGCAGTCCACAAAAAGTGCAAAAAATATTTTAAGGGCCCAGACGCTTATTCACGTGAGTACAGTACTCATTTGAGCGTATCGCACTTATCTTTAATCGATCGTCTCATAACTTTGAGTATGTTATAGCTGAGACAATTCTCCTTAAAAATGTGACTTTTTTACATTTTGATGACATCATCATGGTCAAAATAAATGCTTTTTCTGACCACCCCCCTCTACTTTCTTTTCTCAAGACTTTGAAGACCCCATATCATCATATCCAATTAACATTTCTAATCATATTTAATGGGCATAAAACTTCAGGTCAAGGATGAATGTCATGTACCTTAATTTTCCGTGTGTGCATCATAACGTGCACATACTGTACATGTGCATTAACATTTTTAAATGCTCAAAATCATTTTTAAAATAATTTATATGTAATCATATTACATACATGAGTCGTAGATATGATTTTATAGCTCATTATGGCTGATCGGACATTGTGACGCTATCATATTGCCATCTGAATACAAAACAAGAGCGACCGCTCACATGGTCCCACTGATCTCTACTATAGCTGGATTGCTCGTTGACTGGTTTTAGTGTGCCTACCACTTTGGGAGACCTAAGTGACATATCAGCTTAGAAAAGCTTCTTTCAGCATTTTTTTAAAGATAATGATTCTTGCAAAACTCTTTAATAATAAATTTGAATTTAATGTAATGATTATTTTTCAAATCATCTATCTACTTGATGTAACTTTTTATGTAGTTTAAAGAAAGCACAAGCAAAGTTATTTGCATTGTTAGGGAACTACGTCACTATAACAACGCGACTTACCTTGTGCTTTTGAAAACTGCATAAACAGTCGCGTCTAATGGTTAGATAGTTTGAAAAGAAAATTCTAAGATAAATTTAAATTTATTATTGAAAAGTATTGCAAGAATCTTTACTTTTAACTAAAATTTTAAACAAATGTCAAAAGAAACTTTTCTAAACTGGTACGTCACTTAGGCCCTCCAACATGGCGTCGGTGGCTTCACTTTATTCTGTTTCAAGATTGGCTGATGAGCAATCCAGCTATTATAGAAGAGATCAGTGCATGGTCCGTGCGTTCCTCCACGCTTAAATACAGTACAGGCGCAAGTTATTATATTTGGTTTTTTTGGAAGAGCTAATAAGATAGAAATTTTTAAATAAATAGAACGTTTATATGTACAAAAAAAAATTATTTTGAATTAAAAATTAAGATACATAAAATTGATAAAAAATAACTTCTTAAAATTGGAAAAAAAATATTGAATATTTATACGCGATTCGAACCCACGACCTTATGTTCTTTAGAACGCATGCTTAACCGCGCCATTCATTCATGTGACATGCGTTATTCGTGGTCATAGTAATAATGTACAGTCCTTACTGAAATTCCTGTTTTGTTTTGTAGGTGTAGGGGAACGTGTCATTTATTTTTCACTTTGATGACATCATCATGGTATAAAAATGTATGTTATTTTTTTTTTACCTCTCCCCCACCTCTTTCTTTCTTTAATTCTTTGACGACCCGTGGGCGGGCGCAGACTTGATATTGAACTGCACAGTTTGACAATCCTAGCTACGGTATTTTTCCATAAATCATAATTTTAAGCGCCGGGTGATATCTTGCCTGACAAGCTGATCACTTAACTCGTCCTCAGTGACGAGTTCAAATCTAGTTTTAATTCTTTTCATTTTATTTATTTAATTGTTTTTTTAATTCATCATTTACATCATGGTTTTGAATTGGTTTTTCATTTGACTGTTTTATTGTTTTTACCTAGCTTTCTTTTTGTATTTCTTTATTAATTTTCTATAATTAGATTTATACTGTATAATTGGAATATTCTATAACTCGCACTTTAATTAATTCCCATTTAAATCTTTTTATTTAATGTGTCTTCTATGTTTGAAATATTAATAATTTATTTTATTTCACATACAATAGGCATCGTCACTTAAAAAGTTAGAATTAAACTTCCACAGGCCCGGGCCTCGTTTCGGTATTCTAAAGTCAATTCATTGAAATGGCGTGATGATCTATTAGAATCGATAGACGTATTTGATATGATTTTATACAATTTATGCTGTTCACAGAGACAAACAGTCTCTAAATTTGATTTACTTATCTTTTCCATTTTTTGGGTTTTCATTATGCCATATATCGGTTAGATTTATGCTATTAATGATGAAATGTGTTAGTTTGTGATCTTTTTGTCCATTCTATTAGCACTATATTTTTTACCATGATTCTTATCCAACAATTCATATCCCAACCTAGTATACATTTTTTTCATTTTCAACATCAGTGAATAATTTTTGTCATAGATCTCAAACAAAAATTTCTGAATTTAATACAATATGGTGCATCATGAACAAAAACTTATGGCAAGCTAGTTAATTAGCCAACAGATATATTGAATAAGGTTAATAAAAATACCATGGTTTTTACATTATCAAATCAAATAGAATATAGATACTAATGGATCAATCAGCAAAATATATAAGATTTACTTTAAGAAATGTATTAGAGCAGAAACAAAATGGTCACAAACATCACACTTACTACATTTTGAATATCCTTGTTTGCTCCTGATTCAATCAGAATTTTGCAAACATCAGTATTGTTATGTCGGGACGTGACTCAATAAACTTCAGTAGACAGTTATATAAGTAAACAAATCAACTTTAATAAACAAGCTAATCAATGATGACACGAGAGCTAGTAACTACTCAAGATGGATGACTCACCCACGTGGGTGAGTCGAATGGCCGAGCGGTTAGCAGGGCCATAGCCATAATATCGGCGCTGGTTCGAACGGCACGCTCGCCTATGGTTCTGGTGGTAGAACAAGTCTTCTCGGATAATGACTATAAACCGTAGGCCCAGTGTATACAATGGCTCGTGTGCACTATAAAGAACCAAGTACATCCTTCGAGACGAGTAGGGGGATACCCCGGTGTACTGGAACAGACAGCCCCTGTGGTGGACGACGAGAGTTGCTGGTACGACCGGGTAGCACAGACATGAAGGGACCCTTAGGGGCGAAGAAAGTCATTGATTGAGTTCTTAGTCCACACATCACCAGCGCATTGAGACTTCGGTATAATGCGCTATACCAAATCCCACTACATTACATTACATTATATATTCAGCTGTTTAGGCGTCGTTCCCCAGACGCTACCTGGTGACCATAAGTGAGTTATACCACATCCCCTTTACTAAGATGATTAAATATTCTATAGAAACTATTTTTAGAATTATCGTTCTTTGTTTCCAAATACATGCGCAATTCACTGTAACTATAAAAACAAATGATAAAACTGTGTTACATTATGAACATTTGAAACGTCTGAAAATTTAACAGTTCAACAATCAAAACTTGACTTCCATGTCCAGCATACAAGATATTTACAAGTCAAGTCGCTTTGGAGGCTTAATATCTCTACCACTTCGAGTCTTAACAATGTCGCTTGGAACACATGTTTCGGGCATCGGTGGTCTCGTATCCTGAATAAGCGTAGGTGTGATGGATTCGTCGCTTGCCATTTCGTCTTCACTTTCATGTACGTTTGAATCGCGATTTAAGCTTACTGGCTTTCGCGATTATCCCGCGTTTCTGCTGGTCGCGTATGAACACCTGATCACCTTCAGCCAGCGTGCTGAGTGGTCGGGCTCTATGGCGATAGTCGCAGTTAAGCTTTTGCTTCGTCCTGCTCAGTCTTTCTTTTTGTTGTATGATTTCAGGCTGAGGCCATCGTAGAATTAATAGGCTCTCACTGGTAGGCAGTGACGTCTTTAAACTTCGCCCCATTGATAACTCTGATGGACTATATCCATTCAATAGCTTAGTCGCTCTGTAATTGAGGAATGCTTTATGGTAATCCTCCGGATTCTTTTTGATCAAGGCTTTGGCGGTCTGTACAGCTTGTTCCGCTTCTCCATTTGCTTGTGGATAGCGAGGATTTGACGTTCTGTGTTCAAAAGCATAGTCGTTTGTGAATGCTTTGAACGTGTCTGAATTATATTGAGGACCACTGTCCGATATCAAAGTGTTCAGAATACCATGCCTCGCGAACGTTGCCTTCATCTTTTCAACTATGACATCACTTGTCGTCGTAGTTAATAATTCTACTTCGACGAATCACAAGTAGTAGTCAACAATTAATAAGTAAGTGTTCCCTTTCAAGTGAAACAAGTCAGTCGCCACGATTTTCCATGGGCGAACCGGTGTAGGGGTTTGCATTAACAGCTCTCGTTGGACGTTTTTGTTTTCTGCGCACATGTAACATGAATTTACTATGTCCTCTATTTGGCGGCTTAGACCTGGCAATTACACGGACGACCGTGCTCTTTCACGGCATTTGACTATACCCATGTGGCCCATGTTCTACTCACTGGGTCTGCTGCGGTAGCATCGCATATTTGCTGTAAGGGTTTGTTAGATGCTGGTAGGTTTCCCACGACGCAGTTAACATACTGTATGCTTCCAGCGCATCCTTCGCATTTTCGGTAGACTCCAACGGCGCTCTTGATAGAGTGTCCGCTGCGTGCATGTCCTTCCCAGGCACGTAGATTGGGTCATAACCATATCTCATTAGGCGCATTCATGACGAAAATCTTTCCTTACCGAATTGGGTCCTGCTACCCGACCTACTCGGGTAATCGATCATCCAACCCTCTGTCACAAGTGACAGGTCAGGTGACAGATACGCTACTTACCTAAAATTTATTACACTGTGTATTGAAAATGACCAAAATTACCATCTTTGTTTTTTGAGAACTAATAAAATATTGATGCATCTTTCTGGCTAGTATTCTCCCGATCGCCAAGTCACGGTTTTATGTTTGCGAAGTTCGTGAAAAAAGTAAAGTAAATCCACAGACGTACAGCTACTGTCTTTTTTCATTATGGTCGGATTTTGGTTTAAAACATTTTATGTTTTAAATAATAACATTAGATTCAGAAATTGTGTATACTTTCTGAAATTTGACCATGATTGGAGCAGTACTGGCTGAAATGTGTCCGATTTTCTCCTACTACCAATGTCTTGTTTACTCATTGTGAAGGCTGTTTAGGCAGCATGCAGGCAATTAGCAATCAATCATCCAACCCACCAGTGATCGTTTCTTCTAAGGGGAAGAATTTCGTCATGTTCGGAAACGTTGTATTCGTGGTGGGGGGGGGGGGCAACTCGCTAATCGCTTTACTACCTAACAAGGCAATGAGTGGCTTGTGGTCTGTCTCTATCACAAACTTCAGACCGACTAGGTTGTCGCTGAATTTTTCGCATGCCCATGTGGATGCGAGTGCCTCCTTCTCTACCTGAGCATATCTTTGTTCGGTTGGTGACAGTGACCTAGATGCGTATGCTATCGGCTGTCGTTCGCCATCATCCTGCTCTTGCAACAACACTGCACCTAATCCATACGATGATGCATCCGCCGAGACTATTGTCTTCAAGTTTGGGTTGTACAGCGCTAGAATGGGCGACTCGGTAAGATCATATTTTATCTTATTGAACACTTCCTCTTGTTGGGAGTTCCATGTAAAGAGGGGATCTTTGAATAACAAATCGCGTAGAGGCTTGGTCTTCTCTGCCAAGTCAGGCACAAATTTTGCTAACTGTCAATTCCTAAAAATTGACGCACGCCGCCGACATCACTAGGTGGTTTCAATTGTTTTATCGCATTGATCTTCTCTGGATCGGGTTTTATCCCCTCGGAATTGATGACATGCCCAACAAATTTAACTTCTCGCTTCTTAAATTCGCATTTTTTCGAATTCAGCGTTACGCCGGCTTTTCTCATGTTTTCAAGTACCGCTTTGAGTCTGCAGTCGTGTTCAGCTTGATCCTTACCGTAGATAAGAACATCATCGACTATGCACGCGACACTGTCGAGTCCTTCGATTATCTTGAACATTTTGTTTTGAAAGTGTTCGCTTGCTGAGTTAAGACCGTATGGTAACCGCGTAAAGTGGTAACGACCAAACGATGTTATGAATGTCGTGAGTTTAGCCGATTCCTCTGACAACGGAATTTGCCAGAAACCGCTATTCGCGTCCAGCTTAGAGAATACACTAGCTCCTGAAATACCTGCAAGTTTATGGTCAACAACGGGCATTGGGTAAACTTCCCGTTTCATGCTCATGTTCAATTTTGTGAGATCAACACAAATTCTCACGTCTTCGCCATTCTTCTTCGGAACTACTACAATTCCTGTGCACCACTCTGTTGGCTTTTCAATTCTCCAAATTACGCCAAGTGCTTCCATTTGCACCAGCTCGCTTTTTACTTTTGGGAGCAGGGGTATTGGGATTCTGCGTGGAGTTTTCAACGTGTAAGGTTTGGCGTCTGGTTTCAACTCTTAGTGTAATAGCCTTCGAGCTTACCTAAACCCGTAAATAAATCCGGGTACTCCTTTCTGATATCGGTAGCGTCGTTAATTTCATCGACTTTGTGTCTGGTTATGAGCCCCAATTTTTCAATGATCGGCCTGCTTAGTAGAGCTCGTCGTAAGTTTTCAACCACATAAGCGTTTCCCTTTGCAACCTTTTTAGTTCCGTTGCACACAACCTCGAATTTGGCCATGAGCATGCCGATTACTTTGAGCTGATCATGTCCAGGTCCATGCAATGTTACGTTTGGCTTTTTAAGCTTCTTGATACACTTAGCTGCTAGCTCCTTTGGAACTACAGTGACATCCGCGCCCGAGTCTAACTTGAATTCTTCGGACAAATTGTTAATCTTTACAGTACTAATCCATGGTTTACTAGTAGTTACTGAATTTATGTTGACCTCATTGAGGTACAATAATTTGCTTACATTTTGCGATGCTGCTGCAGACAAACACTTCCATGCGAAGTGGTCCTTCTTGCTGCATTTGTGGCACTTTGCGTCTTTCGCAGGACACTTATCTCGGGCATGTGCGTTTCTGCCGCACCGACCACATTGTGACTTCGCTTTGTCATTATGTTTTCGCATTGGCCTAGCGCTTTGCTCAACTCGCTTATATCTAGGCTTTCTATGTGCTGGCTTATAAACCGCATCTACCACTTGGGGAGCTTCTTGTCTAACTACAGATTGTTGCTTCTTTATTGCTTCTGTTTCTCGTGCTAGTTCAACTGCTCTTTCGAGCATTAATTTCGGGTCAAGCTGCATTTTCTCCGCTAGCTTTGTGTCTAACAACCCTACTACTATTCTGTCTCTCACCATCTCGTCGTGCAAAGCACCGAACTCACAGTACTCTGCCAGCTTATACAATGAGTTGATAAACTTATCTACAGGCTCAGATTCGTTTTGCTTACGCTGATTAAAATTTGGCCCTCTCGTATATCAGATTACGTCTAACGATAAAATAATCATTGAAGTGTTTCTCTACTTCTACCTACGAATTTAGCTGCTCATCTGTTAATCTTAGCGAGGTTAGTATGTCCTCTGCTTGTTCACCCATAGCGTAAACTAGAGTATTTATCTGGGTCTCATCGCTTTTCCGATCGAGTCCCGATGCCTTCCTAAGCCTTTGAAATCGCTGCAGCCACTTAGGCCACGACTCGGTCTTATTAAAAGTGAATTGTTCAGGAGGACTGACCTGGTAAACTGCTTGCGCACTGGGCATTTCCTTTGCTAAGGCTACTGCCTGTTGCGCATTGTTGTTTACTTGGGCCTGGTCTTCGTTGCTCATTTTCGTTGCTTTTAATTTTCGGTTGAATTTGCAAACTATAATCCAGGTTTACTCTGACACCATGTTATGTTAGGACGTGACTCAATAAACTTCAGTAGACAGTTATATAAGTAAACAAATCAACTTTAATAAACAAGCTAATCAATGATGACACGAGAGCTAGTAACTACTCAAGATGGATGACTCGCCCTCTATATATTCAGCTGTTTAGGCGTCATTCCCCCGACGCTACCTGTTGACCATAAGTGAGTTATACCACAAGTATGACCATTAAAAGCACTTCTGTACAATGCCGTTGACCCATACTACAAATTATAGCAATATACATAAAAATGGAGAATAAGTGAGCATGTTTTCTTTATAATCACTTAGCACTCTTATGGCATCTAATACAGATGGAAGTAATACAAGTATAAATATATTCAATGCAGACTTACGTAGGAACGTCATATTTCAAAAAATATAAAATAGCACTCCCAACACAAGGTATACAGTAATATGACATCTCTATACCCATACTTGGGAATATCACACACATTTTTCACATATAAATTTGATAGTGTGGACTGAATTTTAAACAAATGTGAATATTCAATGCTTTGTATTATTATCAGTCTCCGACAATGGCTTTGCCAAAATGTGTATCATAATGTGATGGATATTTATAGTAATATGTAAGCGAACATACAAGTTGTGTTGCCCTCCCGACCGAACGAAAATTTCCCAACAAATCGGGTCGGCATTTTTTATTTATTTATTTATTTTAATTTTGTTTAAAGATGTCAAAGGTGAAGGTCTTCTTTCCTTTCACTTGACACTGACATTCATTGTTCAATCAAGTACAAATTTGAGAAATACACTTCCGAAATTAACATTTAGGCCCTGAACACAAAATCTAAAAACAAAAATATTTTTATCAAAATCTGGCCATAGCTGCATGCGCAAAATCGGTAAAATTGAAGGTATGATTTTGAAAACCGAGAGACCCGACGACGACAATGTATGCACGAAACATCAGATCTCTCGCCGCGCTGAGCTGTCAAGCCAGACCAGAGTTCTAATCCTAGGCCCTAGCCTGTTCTTTACTACTGAACTGTACAAATTAGCAAGTGGTTGCTTAAATCAAAAATCGTATTAATTACCTTACGGTATACTGTATTGTCATTCCATCACTTTAAAGCCGGTACAGAAACATTTTAGGCTCCGTTACGGTTTATGCAACCATACAGAATATTTTTTCTATTTTTTTAATTACAGTACCTGTATTTAAGTTTATTTCGATTGTATTACACAGAGGGCGCTTGTTTGAAAATTTTCCATAGCCATAGTATGGTTTTGCTCGACCTGCCCGCGCATGATCGTGTGAATCGGGGATACACAAATTATTTTACGTTTCGAAACCAAATAAATCTTTCTTTAAACTGATATATTTTTGATAAATTTATTTCAATGTACACTTGGTTATTATTTATTCCGTCACTATATTTTTTTTTTGTTTGACAAGCTTGTCATCGTACTATTGTGGTGCCGACGAGGCCTTATAGCTTGGTGTTTTCATAAATAGGAACCCCGGTCAATTTGAAGTCTTTTCCTATCTCTGGTACCTGT
>NW_022753219.1:120618-122207 GCF_011630105.1 Anneissia japonica
TAAATAAAATAAAATAAAAAATCCGACCGACGAATTTTATTTCCCCATTTAAGGGCACAACTAATTTTTTTTTGGCTTTACGTACGTCATTTTGAGCATCAATGGCCGAAGTTGAGATTTTTCTTACAATATCTGTTACCAAATCTCTTGGAATGCCTTGGTTCAGACTGCTACCACCGAACTAAATTGATTTAAAAAGAATAAAAACAAAGTTTGCATTAGCACAATTAATCAGTTAAAACAAGGCGATATTTATAAGGAATAGGCCTATCTAAAAAGTATCGAATGAGGTATGAGAGAAAGAGATAAATGCTGACATTTGAAAACTTGACAGATTTATGTTCAATCATTAGTAAGATTAAAAATTCCAATTGCTGTCATATACAACATAGTACATGAAATTTGTAAATTTGTATTCCAGCGCTAGGAAGACACAAGCTATACATAAAAATTTAAAAAAAAAACAAACAACTGTAATTTATAAAACAATAAATACAGTGCAAGAAATATATAAATTACATTTAAATTAAATACATGATACAGGAAGTGATAAGGGATCAAACGGAGTTGTATACCGTAGAGGTAAAAAGTTTAAAATTATTTGACAATATAAAAGAAATAAAACGAAAGGTACTGGGTAAACACAACTTGATTTTTTGCTTCGAACAAGGTATCCATTCATAAGCGCAAATAAGCCTATTTCATGTG
The DNA here is from genome assembly GCF_011630105.1 of Anneissia japonica. Taxonomy (NCBI): domain Eukaryota; kingdom Metazoa; phylum Echinodermata; class Crinoidea; order Comatulida; family Comatulidae; genus Anneissia; species Anneissia japonica. Next base: position 121,327 of record NW_022753219.1, read on the forward strand.
ACTTTAGACTAGAGACCAGAACATAATATCTACGACTTTAAATTGAACAAAGGTTGAATTATATAACATAGAACAAGTATACAGAGACTAGCCCATAAATGTAAAAAAACTGTATTTAAATATTAAATAAAAATGTATGTGTAAGTATTCTGTTGGTAATTATGATATACTTATATAATAATCATTTTGTCATTTGTGCATCACATGTTTGTGAAAATTTGTTGGCACTATAGTAATCGTCAGAGGTCAAGGTCCCGGCAGCCTACACGTTTCATTCGACATCGAACACTCAACCTGACGTGATTTCCAAAATTACTTTATATGAAAAAAGGTTTGTTAGTGTAGTTTATAAAGTTAGTAATTATAAAGCAAAGGTTATATGAAAAATAAATATATCTTACCATAAAATTCTTTAACAGTGCATATAACCTGTCTCTTATACACATCTAGATGTGTATAAGAGACAGTATCTAGGCTTTCTATGTGCTGGCTTATAAACCGCATCTACCACTTGGGGAGCTTCTTGTCTAACTACAGATTGTTGCTTCTTTATTGCTTCTGTTTCTCGTGCTAGTTCAACTGCTCTTTCGAGCATTAATTTCGGGTCAAGCTGCATTTTCTCCGCTAGCTTTGTGTCTAACAACCCTACTACTATTCTGTCTCTCACCATCTCGTCGTGCAAAGCACCGAACTCACAGTACTCTGCCAGCTTATACAATGAGTTGATAAACTTATCTACAGGCTCAGATTCGTTTTGCTTACGCTGATTAAACTTGGCCCTCTCGTATATCGTATTACGTCTAACGATAAAATAATCATTGAAGTGTTCCTCTACTTCGACGTTAACATCTGTTAATCTTAGCGAGGTTAGTATGTCCTCT
>NW_022753219.1:125073-133940 GCF_011630105.1 Anneissia japonica
ATATATATATAACTATACACAACGTGTCGCAAATATTATCAGCAGAGTGCTGAATGGTGGGCCAGAGTGGATAAATAGAAATAAAGTGTCTAATATTACACATACATATGTAAATATATGTACATATACATATAAAAAAATTATAGGGAAACAGAAAACAAAAATAAACGGACCCATCAATAATATATGGTGGTTCAAAACAATAAATATTTTAATGGAGGTAAATTCTTATACAAATTATCAAATGTAAACTAGAGTTTTATTTCCATAAGTGGCAGCATACTGTACATCACAGTGCAAGAATGTGAAAATACAAGTTTTTGATAAACTTCATCCTTGGAAAAAGAATGGAGTTTGTAAAATAAACAGCTTTATGGCTTAACAAATTGACAATAGAAAATATATGAAAAAGAGACAAAATAGAAAATTTATGTAATAAACATCTGATCATTTACGCTTCAAACTATATTTACAATGTAGACACTTACTATATGCAATAGAGGCCTATGTAAAAGCAAAGCAGATTAAATTAATAAAAACATGGGATGCTTTAGGTTTGTTGTTGCGTCAAAAAATACAAAACAAACGATTCAAACCATGTTGATAGATAATAGAAAGACATTGTGAATGAAATCCACTATTACTGGGCTAACACTTGCATCTGAAATTTTTAAACAAACAAATATATAAATCTAACTATAATGCAACAAGTTTAAATTTGAACATAAGCAATATCTTTATCTAAACAAGGCTACATGTCATGACAATTTATCCCTGGGGAACTCACTTGAATACCAACCAAACAGGGAGGTGCCACGAAAATTATTATGGACTACCATGAGAGTGCAATATTTGTATTCCTGTGGTTCCCAATGGATGAACATAGTGTTCCATCTGTTTACGATCTCTGCTGTGGAACTATGTACCAAAGGTAGGCTTAACACAGGGCTTAAAATCCTGTTAATATCGTGCGGGAAATTATGACAGGTTGATGCCCCATTTACACTAGACGCGATTACGAAACGACGATAAAACAGATGGGCGTGGTGTTGAATACTAACTACGTGATAATTTGTCGTGTCGTAATCGTGTCTGTCGTGTTTATTTACAAATGTTAATAATACATCTCATGGTAATACACAAATCCAATGTGGAGTGTCCCATGTGTCACTGTCAGTTGTAGGATCAATTACATACTTTTATAAAATAATGAGGTCTACTGAAAGTTTTAAAGATGGAAAATTCATATACACAGACGAAATTTATATATACACATATATACGTGTATATATATATATATATATATAACAATATATATATATATATATATATATACAAACACATACATATATATATATACATAAAAAAAAGGCAATTAAAAAAAAAAACTACATTATAATTTTTTACACATTTTGTTGCAGCGAACCACTGATTGACCTATCATATGTATATATATATATATATATATATATATATATATATTCTCTATGCTTACTCTTTTGACAGGGTAATGAAAAGAGTGACATTTGGTACGGATTTCAGATTACTCTATGAGTGCCCTAGTTGACGATGCATAGTAACATGTCCAAATTCCAATGTTTTGTATTGTGAGCCTTAATGTAAATTAGAGGCCTACTTTTCAATAATAAGTTAGATTTGAATACTGTATATCATTCGGAATCAATCAGGTGTAAAACATTAACAAATAATAATAAAGATAATGGTCATGATAATAATAAATTATGATGATGGTAAATAAATTACTAATTGACTTGTATTACAATTGATAATATATTATATCACAGTTCATTGTCATGAACAAGTTTTAATGAAAAATGTTTATGGTTCAAAAGTCAGTTTCCTGTTTTCAAGTTTGCCATTAAAAGCTTAAAAATTGAAAATAGCTGTTACTACAATCCAAGCCTGAACATTAACAAAATTATTTGTTATGTGTATAAAGATAAAGCAATGGTTTTCTTAATATCACAAAATTAAATACAGTCACTGACTGTCAGTGATAATATGCTATATCAATAGGAAATAGGATTTCAGAGCTTAGAAACTGCAAATATAATTTTTAAATAGGTTTGGCCTGCTTTGCTTAAAGGCTGGCCATTTTAAAATGAACTTGAAAACCTAGAGCAAACCAGTGCACTTAATAAGCAATCTCTGGCATCTTTTTACAGTGCTATATTAATGCCAAACATTCTCAAAACCTTTCTGTGGCCCTCCTTCAAAAGTTGTTTAACTTCTTCATGAATTATGATTTCACTTATTTCTACATATGGTTTTTCAAGTCTGACACAATTTAAGTTCAGGTGAAAGTATGCTGCAGATGCTTTTGCAGCAACATGTTCTTCACCATCTCTGGTCTTATATTTTCGTTTAAGATTTGTTTTGAGGATGATGTCATTCGGTTCTTTTTTGTATCGATCAGCAAATTTTTCCTTGCATCCGTAACATGTCTTCAGGTTGATTATCATTGTAGAAAAACACACACACACAGGTTGTTCATCTCTCTGATATGATGGTACTGGATGTACATTTTGGTTGGAGTTGGCCTTCTTGCTTCTTCTAGGTTCAGGAGGTCTATGGGCACCCTTCTTTGGAATATAAAGGTGGTCTATCTCTTTAGCATATTCTGCAACCCTCTTCTTGTCACTTTTAAAACGTTCTGCTTGTTTTTGTTTGGTGTTTCGTCCCCTTCCACCCTTATTGTAACCTTCCTCAAAACTTTCTATCTCAACTTGTTGTCTGATGGCATCTATGACATCTTGCCTGGCAGCTTCTAATAGCGACATCCTGTCTCTTATACACATCTCATTAACAAATAATAATAAAGATAATGGTCATGATAATAATAAATTATGATGATGGTAAATAAATTACTAATTGACTTGTATTACAATTGATAATATATTATATCACAGTTCATTGTCATGAACAAGTTTTAATGAAAAATGTTTATGGTTCAAAAGTCAGTTTCCTGTTTTCAAGTTTGCCATTAAAAGCTTAAAAATTGAAAATAGCTGTTACTACAATCCAAGCCTGAACATTAACAAAATTATTTGTTATGTGTATAAAGATAAAGCAATGGTTTTCTTAATATCACAAAATTAAATACAGTCACTGACTGTCAGTGATAATATGCTAGTGTCTTCTTTCTCTGTGTCTGAAGCAGCAAGACGTACAATTCTCCGAATTACTGGGTGATAGACCCACAAGGTGAGTGTAACATAACCACGGCAGTGGTTATGTTTCCCGTCGATATAAGCATATTCATTTGCCAGCAACCCCCCTTTGTCCTTGTCCATTGAAAGGGCAAGCTCAGCCATCTCTTTGCTGGACTTAAACACAAATGTATGTTCACCGTTGAATGCCCTGTTGTTAATCTTATAAATAAAAAAACGGTCTTTCTGTTCACATCTGCTTTTGAAGTCGGCCAAGGCCTCGAAATTTTCACCTAGTGGCAAAATTTCTTTTTTCATTCTTTCTCTTGCATTGTGTACTTGCTTCAAGTCTGAATACTTTTTGGCAATATCTTCAACATCATTCCAGTCAAAGTCATCCACCGACATAATCTGCATCATTTTGTGGGACACAAGGGTGCTTGGTTTAAGACCTGGGTTTTGCTGTATGTCTTGTTGCAGAGATGCAACGGAAACCTTGGCTTTCTTTGCCACGCATGTGTGATCACCTATGTGCATAACAACAACAAAGTCTTTACAGTATTCCCATACTTTAGTAGCACTGCATTTAATCATGTCTGCTGGCTTACCACATGTATGGCATACTGAAATGGAATTTTCCTTTTTAAACTGCCGCCTGTTTTTACAACCATACATTGATCGAAACAAACAGTCTTCGTTGCTGCACTCTGGGGATCCCTTACAGTGTGTAAGCCGGCGAACGCCTTTAAAGTCTTTCCTGGAACTTGCACAGTACCGATCCCATGGTCTTCCATCTCTAGAAACTTTCATCATCTCAGCCCTTGTGGAGCATGGAATGTGGTATACCTCCAAACCATTAATGTCAAATGGAAGTGATTCCACTTTTTTGGGATGGCACTCCTCCCAAAGACTGGGTTCGTATTTTATGTTCCTATAACGCTCTTTCCTAAATGATTGGGTGGAGTCATCTATGCTATCGTTTGATTGCAACAACACTTCGTCTACAAATAAAAAGAGGTATAAAAATTATTTCATTTATTAGCCATTTTTGTGGCTATATAACTGATATTTTATCGGTAAAGTATGGCGAGTATAAAGTATGAACACACACTAGGTGTATTGAAATGATTTTGGTGCCAAAAAACTTAAAGGACCTATATTTCTAATCATCCTAATGGACAACTTTTGCCAAAAGTTACCGAAAACCCCTTTTCTGACCACTATCTCAGAATATGGCCATATGAATATCTTAGCAACCACTAGTCTGAAAGTGATAATTTTGGTCTAATAATTAATCGCAAAGTATGTTTATATTAGCTTTAAGTGAAATAAAAAGCAGACCAAAAATATGGCCATTTTCGTGACCAATGGTAACAAATTGGGTTTTCGGTCACTTTTGGTCAATTGGAGTGAATAGAAATATGGATGTTTTTAAGACATGAGGCATGACCACATTTGCTAATCTTTAGGAATATGTGAAATATGCTCAGTCTACATAAAAAATTAAAAAAATACCCTCTCAATATTCATTACGACAAAATAATACGCAAGTAATATGTACTTAATTAAGACATTGTCCAAAAACAAGTTCATGAATTCGAAGGTCAGTGTTATGGAGACCCAAAGTTAGTAACATAATAAGTATACTTCTATTGGAAAGAGAACGTAATGTTAATCAAATTGATAAACAGCAACAGATTTGTATTGATATTATAAGGAAAAGAAAAAAAAAAACCATGTCCGAATATAGTTTGCTAGATGGTGCAGGTAAACCCAGTCTGGCCACCTAATTGACATGGTTTAATATGTTGATTTGAAATTGCTTACCTTCAATCTGATCCATGATCTGCACATAAATGGGAAAAACATCAATTTGGTGTCCATCGTAGGGGTACAATAATGTCAGATGTTGAATAAGTCTCTCTGCTGATGTAAAGCACATCATACAAGCTGCACCTTCGGGGTCACGTTGTCCTTTAACATTGCAGGCATGGCTATCGAACAGGCTCCATCCCATGCTAGAGTCTTTTATGATAGCTGTACACTTATCACCTATCCTCAACATGAAAGAAGTTGATGAATTGTGAAGAAATGCTTCAGCTAGGACATCCTGCAGCGTAAAGCCAAACTTTGCACCTTCCAGTACACCAACACTGGCTTTTATATACTCTCCATTAACTGTACAATCCAGGATGTCAGGAATCTCATCAATATCTAACATACTTTCTGTTCTATGTTGAGGCCATCCTAACTTTCTTAAAATTCTCAAATGAGTATCATCGCCCTGCAAGAGTATGTCATGAATGACATGTTTTGTCCAATTGAATGGTGCCTTAATTTGGGCAACAACAATCGCCATTATACTCATGGAACAACACTGTGATCCTATGGCATCGTGGGAAAATTTATCTTCAGACGCCTGATGGTAGTCCCCAATTACAACATAATCCCAATTTACCTGTAGCAACAGAAATGATATATATTATGTAGACATAAATAATGACATGTATGCGTGTATTAAATGCATAGTTATTAACATATTAGAAGGTAGAAAGCCCTGTCTCTTATACACATCTTCTAATGGTTATGGCACTCGCCTTGCCAGCGAGAGCTCACACGTTTGAATCCCGTCGGAGGCATTTTATTACACCATTTCATTATTCATTTATTTATAGGACTACATTGTTGATGTACTATATATCCTTTATTCGAACACTGTATTTACCTTTATTCGGTGATTTAAATATATATAATTTATATATATATATATATATATATATATATATATATAAAGCATGTATAATATATAAATTTTATATATATGTAACATGTATTGTAAGTAAAGACAACTCTTACCACTGTATAAATCATCAAAAAAGTAAAAACAGAATAAAGAACATAATATATTGTGCAGCATCTCCTAGCATAAACACACTATTAAGACAGTAGATACGGCTCTAGAGAAATAGTAGCATATAATGTATCAAGATAGCCTTTAAAACTGGGTGTCTAGAAAACTAAGATCTAGAAAACTAAGACCTAAGATATCATAAGGCCAACTCAGACAGCATTGTACGACGCAGCCCGACGCGATTTGTTGTCGCATCGGGTCTGTGTGAGTTAAACGCAGATGCGATGGTGTGCGTCGGGGGCAGTGGCGTCGTAGAATATTAAACATGTTTAATATTTCTCACAACGGCTTAAGACTGTCCCCGACGATAAATCGGGTTGGGCTGTGTCGGCCGACGCTGTCTGAGTTGGCCTTTAGTTTTCTAGATCTAGAAAACTAAGATATCAAAGTGTGTCTAGAAAACTAAGATCTAGAAAACTAAGACCTAAGATATCTTAGTTTTCTAGATCTAGAAAACTAAGATATCTTACTTTTCTAGATCTAGAAAAGTAAGATATTTTGCTTGCATGCCCTTCAAAGTACCTCAAATAGCTTTTGAGGAGGAGATAACCCGGTCTGTTGGTCTATCTCACCTAAGCCTCTGCAATTGTTGACTAGACCAGCACCTTTCAGCTGATCGTGGCATGACAAGACCCTTACAGGAGAAGAAAGTTACAGAAAAGAGCCGTACCCATTAAAACAAATTCTCAGAGGTTAGCCATAAAATTTTTTTTTAGGCATTTCTTAGTTAGGATCTTCTATATACACCCTATTTTTTCAAGTTTTTCAATGTTTGGCCTACTTTAGTACCTAGGATAAGTCACAGTCGGGCCTATCACATCGTACTAATAGAATTTCCGCATGGCTGGTCTTCGATATCAGCCAATCACTTATTCAGTGAGGCAATGGAAGTCAGAGCATACCCTACAACGCTTAATTTTGTCTTTTAAGAAAACCAGGCTTACGAATTAAGGCATACCATAGGCCTACAATTTTTTTTAGATCTGTTGAAATACAAGAGAGGCCAAATAAAAAAGTGTTGACCACGGCGAACCGACCCAAAATGTACAAAATTGAGGTTCGGCATTTTAGTTTTTTTTTTGGTACAACGAAAAATGTTTTTTTAATGAGCTAAAAAGGCTGGAATAGGTCTATCTTGCTTTACGGTAGGCAGTGCGACCGTTTTGCTCCTCAACAAATTTCCTTTCAGGCGAAAAAAATTCATACAGTTTTTATGCAACTTTTTTGGCGATTACAGAAATGGTGTAGTTATTAAATATCCTAAGCAGCTACTGTACTTATGTATCTTCATCGTTAGAGAGATTTTTAAAAAAAGTTGAAATTACCTGAACAAATGTTTCTTCCACATTTTTATCACTGTCAAAAACAGTTGATGCTTTGTCATTTAGGCCTACTCTAGCACGTTTCTGTTGACTGACTTGTTCATCTTGGTTCTAAAATGTAAAGGAATACTTTTAACATGCTGCGAGCTCAACAATTAGTGTTGATTGTATTATCCATCTTCAATAATTCATTATGTAACTGCTAAGGTATCATGATATATAACATTATTTCCCCCTGCACATTCACTATTAAAGATGTATAATCTCCTGTGTGATGTTGTATTTCATGACTGAAATATATCAGAGGGTAGATAATTCTCATATTTCATTAGAAAAGCAGGGGAGGAAAGATGTTTATTTAGTGAGGAAAGATGCCCATTTTGTGAATATGAATTACCATTAGGCCAAAATAAGATGCAAATTTAGTGACCGGGAAATACCTTTTTCCTACCCGGCCCCTCCCATGCAATTTTCTATTGGAGGACAAACACATAATTTTTTTTTTAGTAAACTTAAACAAATTCCAAATTCCGTATTCCAGTCATATACATTTAAGGCTGATTTTGTTAAACTTTAAAAATCATCACAAAAATTTGAAAGACATAAAAGTAAACAAATTCAATAGGACACTGTAAAAGATGAATAAAATGGCTAATATGAATACAAATTTGAAACATATATCTTGGTAATAATTTTTGGTCTGACAACCCTGTCCGTATTATAAAGTCAGTTTTTGTTACATGAAAAGTAACAACACATAGTGTTTAAGGTGGATATTTATAGGGCATAACAATACACATGCACTAGAATGAAAGTTGTACTGTGTATTAACCTTGAATACTAATAAAAAACAGGGATATGGGATTAAATTAAAACCAGGTTAAATTATTCATTTGCATAACATGAATTAATTACTGTCTCTTATACACATCTAGATGTGTATAAGAGACAGCTTATCACCTATCCTCAACATGAAAGAAGTTGATGAATTGTGAAGAAATGCTTCAGCTAGGACATCCTGCAGCGTAAAGCCAAACTTTGCACCTTCCAGTACACCAACACTGGCTTTTATATACTCTCCATTAACTGTACAATCCAGGATGTCAGGAATCTCATCAATATCTAACATACTTTCTGTTCTATGTTGAGGCCATCCTAACTTTCTTAAAATTCTCAAATGAGTATCATCGCCCTGCAAGAGTATGTCATGAATGACATGTTTTGTCCAATTGAATGGTGCCTTAATTTGGGCAACAACAATCGCCATTATACTCATGGAACAACACTGTGATCCTATGGCATCGTGGGAAAATTTATCTTCAGACGCCTGATGGTAGTCCCCAATTACAACATAATCCCAATTTACCTGTAGCAACAGAAATGATATATATTATGTAGACATAAATAATGACATGTATGCGTGTATTAAATGCATAGTTATTAACATATTAGAAGGTAGAAAGC
>NW_022753219.1:134039-139137 GCF_011630105.1 Anneissia japonica
TACCAGGGGTCATAGATACAGGATGAGTGTCAATAACAAATGGATGATCATAGTGACATCCAATTGTTATTGTCAGCGGGTCGCAGACGAATATTCCCACAAAGTCTCTTGCAGAAAGTTCACAGAGTCTAGTGTACAATTTCTGTCTGCCTCCTTCTGAGAATATTGTGTCCGCATATGGGAGCTCTTCTGTAAAGTCGCACTGACATTGTAATAGATTTTGGCGCAGCAAAATTTGGTAGGCTTCCATAGTGTCGTACCTTTTGTGGATATCTCTGCATTCATTTATTTTTGAAGGCAAATTTGTAATCGCATCTTCAGCATATCCACTAAAGGCAGAAGGTAAGTTCTGATTCGTATGGCACTTGGTTAAAATGCTGTCTGCTATTTTTACTGCCAGGAAAGCACATGCATTTGTGCCATCATTTAATTGTAAGGCTTCCGCATGTGTCAATGAATCACAACTGTTTGTCATCTGAGCAGCAACTTCCTCATCTATTTGTTGTAATGCTGTGGCCTGACTAACATTAAGGTTGTACACGTCAATGTTGTGCATGTTATCTCGATTAATAACAGTTTCAACATCTCTCAATGATAGGCGACTTTCTTTGTTAACCGCACATCCTCTATAAACATCTTGCAATTCAGACCATACGGTGGCCCTCTCAACCTCATACTTCTTATCTGGCTTGGGTAGATTTTTCTGCACCAGTTGTGACCTACCATTTTTTTTTAGCTGCTCCTCGGTTGTGCATCCAGCCGACCGAGCCTCTAAAATCCATGGACATTTAAGGGATGGATTGACAAGACAGAAGAAGATCATACCAAGTGCCCACATATCCACTAATAGCAGATCAAACATAGAAGCATTACTTAGTAGTTCATCACCAATAAGAGTTTCTGGAGCCATGTATGGTACAGTTCCTCTATCTATGGTCGTGGTCCTTGATGACAACATGGTTTGAGTTTGAATGACTTGAGATCTTCCTTCACCGAAATCAGCGAGCTTGCATGCAACTGGCCTAGAGCTAAATTGCTTTGAAAGTTCAAGCCTAGAAAGCTGGGTATAATGTCGATTGCTAACCAGTATGTTTTCTGGTTTTAGATCTCTATGAGCAATTCCTTTTGAATGTAGATAAGACAATCCTTGTACAATTTCCTTCCCAGCATGTCGTACTAATTCGTGAAAATTTTCGCAGCTGGATTCATCAAGTTTCAGTAGAAGACTCGACAATGAGTTGACTTGCACATCATCCCCAAATGGTTGAAAATCAAAGACAACGTATTCAAGCATAATTGCTGGGGGCTGTTGTGATACAGCTTTCAGTTGGACTATGTTATCATGATGCAGTTCATTTAGCAGTGCTACCTCCTTTAAAAATAGCTTTTTATCCTCAGAATCAAACAAAGGCTGAATCATTTTCTTTATCACAACACATTCTGATTCATGTCCAGGTAATGTATAGTATGTTTTAAAAACCTGTCCGAAGGATCCCTGTCCAATAATTTGATTAACAGGCAACCTATTGCAAGCAGCATTCACAATTTAAACCATACAATTTTTTTTTATTGTTTTAGTTAGTTCATAGTTTATGTTTATCATGTATTTTAAATTCTGTTCGGTCGATCCAGGGAGATGTAACCACCTCCCTGGTAGTCTATGGGAGATCGGTGTAGCACAGGTAATTGTAAAAAAAAATTGTATGGTTTAAATTGTGGAATTTGTAATTTTTCTAACTCCGAGGACTTCCTTTTAGGAAGTTTAGGAAGTTTGAATAAAGCCATTTACTGGTTTACATTTACACATATTTACACCATTGTCACTGGTGAATTTGGAGAGCTCGTTCCTAATTCAAGATTAGATGGTCAATGGGAATAACTTTACCCAAACTGTTAGTCTAGCCTAGGTACAAAACTGCATTAGTGCCTAAAACCGGTATCTAATAATACAATCTATTTGTAGTTTTTGGCTGCGCCAAGTCACAGGGACTGGACAATAAATTTGGGAAGGGTCCCGGACCCCTGATTACGTTTCACTCAGGCACTACATTACCTGTGCTACACCGATCTCCCATAGACTACCTGACCATGCCCCTAAATTTACACTATCCTTAAGCCTTTTTGGAATATTTATTAAAACTCTAAAATAAGATTTAATGGTTCTCTCTATTATAACAGGAACCTGCTTGCAAGGAGGTTCGTCCAGGGAGGTGGTTACATCTCCCTGGATCGACCGAACAGAATTTAAAATACATGATAAACATAAACTATGAACTAACTAAAACAATAAAAAAAAATTGTATGGTTTAAATTGTGAATGCTGCTTGCAATAGGTTGCCTGTTAATCAAATTATTGGACAGGGATCCTTCGGACAGGTTTTTAAAACATACTATACATTACCTGGACATGAATCAGAATGTGTTGTGATAAAGAAAATGATTCAGCCTTTGTTTGATTCTGAGGATAAAAAGCTATTTTTAAAGGAGGTAGCACTGCTAAATGAACTGCATCATGATAACATAGTCCAACTGAAAGCTGTATCACAACAGCCCCCAGCAATTATGCTTGAATACGTTGTCTTTGATTTTCAACCATTTGGGGATGATGTGCAAGTCAACTCATTGTCGAGTCTTCTACTGAAACTTGATGAATCCAGCTGCGAAAATTTTCACGAATTAGTACGACATGCTGGGAAGGAAATTGTACAAGGATTGTCTTATCTACATTCAAAAGGAATTGCTCATAGAGATCTAAAACCAGAAAACATACTGGTTAGCAGCAATAACAAAAAAAAATTCAAATAAATTCAAAAATAATAGTATGGCACCCTTTGTGTACTTTTATGGCTTGTTTTTTAATTGACTGATTGATTGATTGTTAGATTATGGAGGTTATACCTCCATGGTTAGATAGTCCTTAAACCAATTATAGCCATCATGACAGATGGGTGTCATCTGGTTTCAGGAAGAGAGAGGGTAAAGTGTGTCCCAAAATTAACTTTAAAATAAATGATAAGGTCCAATAAAAAAAATATTAAGTTAGTTGCCGATCATCCCCTCACTACTAAAATCATCTTGACATAGTATTTTTTTAAATTTTGCCTAAATTGCTATTCATTGTTTTAATGCCCCAACTACCTAGGCCATCTTTAAGAATTTTAAATTTAGAAGATTTATAATTTTTGTGATTGTGGTCAAACTTACATTTATGTAGGTCTCATGACTGATTGACTTAATGTTTTATGTAAAAAATTAAGAAAAAAAAAACACTCCCTGCCTACCCACTTTTTATGAAAATGACAACCAACAATTGTTTTTTTATGATCTACATGATATATTTTTTTTTTTATGGAAATCGCCATCCATTGTAAATTTATTGTATTGTAAAAAATATTGTAAAAATGAATACAAAAAAGATTGACATTGGGTTTTTTTTTTTTATACAATACGATTTGTATACAACAGATTTATTATAAGTCATTAAATAAAGGAATAATAAAAATTTTGATAATTTGCAATACAGGCTTGCGCATAATACATTTATAAGAACCTCTGTACAGACAATAAGCCAAACTTTTTAGAATATTGCGCCTCTAGGTCGTTCAAAATGGCTTTTGATTGTTACAGTGGCAATTGTTACACCACAATGCAATTCATTTGAATCACAGGTGGCTCCAGGATTTGCTGGACGAGGGGTCAGATTTCCCAGATGAAAGCAAAGTAGACGTCATGCTTTGATAATAGGTTTCAAAAATGGTCCAGGGGGCACATTTACACTTATCTGTACGCATCTGGAAAGATTTTTTTTTTTACATTCTTGATATAAACCTGAAATGGGCTTTTGCATCTTTGTCACTGGTGAATTTGGAGAGCTCGTTCCTAATTCAAGATTAGATGGTCAATGGGAATAACTTTACCCAAACTGTTAGTCTAGCCTAGGTACAAAACTGCATTAGTGCCTAAAACCGGTATCTAATAATACAATCTATTTGTAGTTATTGGCTGCGCCAAGTCACAGGGACTGGACAATAAATTTGGGAAGGGTCACGGACCCCTGATTACGTTTCACTCAGGCACTACATTACCTGTGCTACACCGATCTCCCATAGACTACATGACCATGCCCCTAAATTTACACTATCCTTAAGCCTTTTTGGAATATTTATTAAAACTCTAAAATAAGATTTAATGGTTCTCTCTATTATAACAGGAACCTGCTTGCAAGGAAGTTTGTCCAGGGAGGTGGTTACATCTCCCAGGATCGACCGAACAGAATTTAAAATACATGATAAACATCAACTATGAACTAACTAAAACAATAAAAAACAATTGTATGGTTTAAATAATGAATGCTGCTAAGCTAATGTTAATTTTAAAAAGTTTGTTAAACTTACCATACCATAAAAACTTTTTACAATGCACTGGACTGGACTAGTGAACTTTAGACTACCTCAGTCTGCCCCATGTGGTTCCTGTGCACTGAAGCTTGACAGTGTCATGTGATGAAAATCGACCAATTAAATCAATCCTTTATAAACTCATCCATGGCCAATCCATGTTTACATTTTGTGTTGGGATTGCAAAATTCTCCTGTCACTTATACAGTACCATCATCCTTAGAAATGTTTACTTCTATACTCATGTGCTCATGTTGTATGCCTTTGTATTTTTTTTTTTTTTTAACTACGAACAAAAATGATTTAAATTGTTTTATGCACAATTTAAAGTTTTGGCACAGTTTTAAGTTGTTTGCTGTTTTAACATTAATGAGCCCAAGACTTCAGTGGCATAGAAATTTGTAATAAATTAAATCAAATAGTTTGAAATCAATGATTAAATTAAATCAAATAGTCAGACAACCAATGATGTAAATATCCCCCCCCCCACCCTTCACAAACAGACACACCACACATACATACATTTTTCATTTGCTTTTTGATTTATATAACATACATGTTAGGAGTTCACAGAAGCAAGGTTACTCATAGAAAGTTGTTAAATACATATACACACACACATACAAACTGAGGCCTACATTCATATATCTTTTACAAATTTGGTAGAAGCTATTACAAGGTACTATATATTCTGTCGATTA
>NW_022753219.1:139278-141166 GCF_011630105.1 Anneissia japonica
ATGTTAGGAATTCACAGAAGCAAGGTTACTCATAGCAAGTTGTTAAATACATACACACACACACATACAAACTGAGGCCTACATTCATATATCTTTTACAAATTTGGTAGAAGCTATTACAAGGTACTATATATTCTGTCGATTACTGGTACACTTTTTTTTATAAAAACACAGAGGCCGAAATTGCTTAAAAATTAAGAACAAAATAAGAACAAATTGAGGCTGAGGTAAAATTTCAAATGAGGTTCATATTTTTAAAAACCAAAATATTATATCTGTACATTATGCGAGTAGGTGTGACTGTAATACCCTCTATAATACAGTACAGTAGGTGTACCTATCTGATGGGGGCAATTGTTTGTAGGGTCGCTTTCATCTACATTCCAGTACAGTACTGCCATACAATTAAATCATTTTTTGTTTAAAAGGTGTGTAAACCAAGAACAAAATAAGAACATTTTGAGCCTGAAATCAGCCAAAAAATAAGAACACCGAGTCCATGGGCAAAATTTTATTGTTTTTTTTTTTTTTTAGTGTATATTTTAATTCAGCTGGGTCACAAGAATGTAATTTACTCCTGGTCTCACCCTACCTCCTCTACTCATCCATATGTTTATCTATTTTTATTTGTTCACATCCAAAGAAAATATTTCATTAAGGCTACAAGATAAATACAGGACAGTGACCAGTTCAGTCCTTTAGGATAGTCACCTTGTAGATCTGATAATGTTTAGTGCATGGTGTAAAGTCAGCAATAAAAAGTCAAAATACTAAAAACTGTGGGTAATGATTGCTGGATCTCAAATGAGATACAAAAATGTTAGGAAAAGCTAAAATTTAATCATACATTACATTTAAACTGTATGAATAATCAAGTTTGCTCAGTCAAGAAAGAAGGGATAGAATACCTTAGGATACCACCATGTAAGACGATGGTAAACTCATTATCCCATTAGTGATAATGGTTAGTCTAAATACAGACATTATGGTGTCATTTAGATACCTTGGTTGGGCCAGTTCAACAAAGAGGGCAATGAAATATGGGATTTGAGATAGATGGTCAAAATCACAGAGCATGACATATATTTTAATTAGATGTTATTGTAAATAGTACTAACAGTGTTCAAATTCCTCTACTGTCTAAATTTCAAATGTACAGTGGTATGCATTACCCAGCAAGTTGTTTCTAGGTACTATCACATATTATGAAGGCTATTTCATAATCTATATAGGCCTAATCATGAACACAAATGCATACATACGCCCCTCCAAAAAATACTCATGCTTCCCCAGTCCTCTCTTCCCCACTAAAAATGTCATACTTTAAGTAGTTAAAAATCACAAAAAATTACAGTATTTTGCAAGGTAACGTCCCTCACAAATTATGAAGCCTCCTTCCCGTCACCCATCAGCCCCACCTCTGTCTCTTATACACATCTAGATGTGTATAAGAGACAGGTGTGTGTCCAAGGACTCTGGCTATGCAGTTAGGTCCTTAAAACATGCTTCCACCATCCACTGTCATACTACATTAATGCTATATTTAACGAAATTATTTCGTAACAGATGTAATAACGATCAATAAAAGCTAAATATAACATTCACATGCAAATAATGAATTAGCCTTTGCATCTTCATATTCATTTGCTATGTCAGATCATTTGTTTTGATTTTATAGATCTATACTTTTTGGATCTGTTAAATTTGTTTAATCCTACATTTCATCATATTAATCATTTTATTAATTTATATATTTCCCCTCCAATTAATTACATTTATATCCCAACATTGAGGTCAGTCAGGGGTTCTCGCGCTGGAAGTCGCTTGTGTCATTGGGAAATAAAAGGTACTTTATCTACGTTTGTCTTTTTCTACCTAGGAATATTAA
>NW_022753219.1:141848-148768 GCF_011630105.1 Anneissia japonica
AGATGTGTATAAGAGACAAGTAATAACAGTGTTCAAATTCCTCTACTGTCTAAATTTCAAATGTACAGTGGTATGCATTACCCAGCTTGTTGTTTCTAGGTACTATCATATTATGAAGGCTATTTCATAATCTATATAGGCCTAATCATGAACACAAATACATCCATACCACCTCCAAAAAATACTCATGCTTCCCCAGTCCCTGTTCACCACTAAAAATGTCATACTTTAAGTAAGAAATCAAAAAAGCTCTATCTGTTTAAAAAAAAAATGTAATATATAGGTCATCATCATAATATATTGTATTATTAAATAAGTAATTTGAAATTAATTTGCTCAAGGTAGCAAACTTGAGCATATAGCATTATAATTGATTGCTGTGTTTTCTATCGTAAACTGATCTTAGATTAAAAAGTAATAACATAGCAATTATTTACTACCCTAAAATTATTTTAGTAAATGATAACTCACAAACTACTGTATTACTGTGTATATGCACTTTGTTACTCGCAACTCGCATTTTGTAACTCGCAACTCGCATTTTGTAACTCGCAACTCGCATTTTGTGACTCGCAACTCGCATTTTGTAACTCGCAACTCGCATTTTGTAACTCGCAACTCGCGTTTTGTGACTCGCAACTCGCGTTTTGTGACTCGCAACTCGCGTTTTGTGACTCGCAACTCGCGTTTTGTAACTCGCAACTCGCATTTTGTGACTCGCAACTCGCGTTTTGTGACTCGCAACTCGCGTTTTGTGACTCGCAACTCGCATTTTGTAACTCGCAACTCGCATTTTGTGACTCGCAACTCGCAACTCGCAGAAAAGAAACCCTCTACATTTTACAGCTTCTTGGTTCACAATCTCGGTTTAGTACATCTGGATTCATTCGACATAAGAAGAGGAGCAGTAATTAGTTTCCAGGCAACCAGGGTTAATCGGGTGACACATGAGGTTACACGAAGTTCGTACAGCTGAAAAATAGATATGGAACCCCAACCTCCCTCCCCCTCTTTTTGGACATCCCTGGATCCACCCCTGGTAGTTTTTCTGGGGAGGTACACAATATGGGTAGTTTTGCCATGCTGCATGCCTACTGATTAGGCCTATACAAGTGCAAGTTAAAAAAAGAGGAGAAAAAGAAAAGACGTTGATTAATTTTAAAAGGAATACATAAGCTACATTAAAGCAGGGAGGTATAAATATATAGCTTGACAGTTTCAAGTTCATTTTTATTATTTTTGTTTTTCATTCTTTGAAAACATTTAACACGATCTAGTCAGTAGTTAAAAATATAATAGGCCTAATTAATGAAATGAAATAAAATATCATTATTTTAATTAATCTTTGTACAAAACATACAACAAGCGGGCTTAGTATTACGAAGTAGGCCTAAATTGCAAAACTATTCTGAGAACGTAGTGTGGAAATCGGTGTTAATTTAAATTGTTAAAATCAATTAAACGACTTATAAAAGGCAACAAAGCCGGGGCTTCCGGGTGTTTCACGTCTTCTGTGCGGGTTTGACCAACGAGTACTGCACAAATGCGTTTATGTCCAATACATATGGCCCATCTAAATTCTTTTCATTTCATTCGCTTCAATAGGCCTATATACAAAATTGAATAGACAAAACATATGGACAGACAAAAGGAGGCTTACTATTCCAGCATTTCTCAAACATTTCAGTTTTAGTATAAATGTGATTCGATTCTGTACGTAGGCCTAGCCCATAGAATTTGCTCGTGAAATACAAGAATTTGTAAATTACTTTTCACTTAAGATTTTGGTAATTTGCCATATGCTGATACAATAATACTGAGATGATTTCATCGCACAAAATAAGGTATCAATGTAACATAAACTTTATATTAACTTACATACCCAGTCTGAAATATAGGCTTATAAATAACAGAAATAGTAAAACTAAGTTAAAATGTCGGCCCACGGTACCACTATATATTAAAATAAACTATCCCCACAAAATAATATAGTTTAAATAAATGTGAAAGAAATGTCATATTATCTCGCATACCAAGTATGAAATATGCCTAGGCCTATGT
Source organism: Anneissia japonica (assembly GCF_011630105.1). Classification (NCBI taxonomy): domain Eukaryota; kingdom Metazoa; phylum Echinodermata; class Crinoidea; order Comatulida; family Comatulidae; genus Anneissia; species Anneissia japonica. The sequence goes on from NW_022753219.1 coordinate 143,910, forward strand.
AGGTTTTTATCTATTTATACTTCGAGAGCGACGTTGTTTCTTCGGAGCGGGCTGGCTCTATAAGCATAATTTTATTTTAAGAAGAAATTGTCGTCATATGCTTACACTATTCTGAGACGATTTCATTGCACAAATTGAAGGTATCAATGTAAAGAAAAACTTTACATTAACTCTCATATCTGAAATAGGCATAGATAGACCAGGCTGTAATTGAGATAGGTGCCACTTGGAGAGGTAGAAATTCTCATATGGTTTTTCTAGACCAGTTTTTTATGGGGATTCAGAATATGTGAGGTAAAAAGGGCGTAACCAGAGAACTTTCGCGTGAGGGCGCTTTTCTCAAAATGGCTGCTAATATCCAATGAACTACATATATATATATATATAGGTAAAATAAGTACAAAAGAGGTAGGTTTGACCAACTTTTGAATATGTAATGATAGGAGTAAAGTATAATTAGCTAAAGTTATTAATGTGAAGATTTCGAAAGGTAATTGAGGGCGCTTTTTTAAATGGCGGCCAAAATTAAAGGACAGCTTAACAGCAGCTTCAATACCCTAAATAAATTTGGTTAATTTACAAAACATGAATGTAATAACTGCTGTTGACTTTTTAAACCCAAAATAATATATTTTAGGGTGGTAAGCTAACTCACTTTTGGCAATGTAAGTAAAAATAACCCCTTATATTAGTCCTATTCTGTTTTGAAGAATGGAAAATATCACCAGAATCCTTTAAAAAAATCCAGCTTCCTTACAAATATCTGGTTGTTTTTCATTATTTTTGTGTACTGCACAAGGTATTCCAAAGGACCACACAAATAACTACCATAATTTTCATGTATAAAGGCATTAATTAATTGTCCTTTAACCCTATGTTGAGCAATAATCTTCATGTATTGCTAATCACACTACAATCTGAAAGCCTTCGTCTTTATTATAAACAGTTCTTGGACATCCATGGGCATCACTGTCTCAATCATTTTTTTCTTCATTTGATCATTCCATCTGTTGTGAATACTATTTTTATTTACCAAATCATTTACGTCTGCTTAATTTCCATTTTAGCAATTAAATTTGCTCAAGTGCTCACGGGTCTGCTTGCAAACACGGTGTAGCAATGATATGTCTGTCATGTTGTTGCCTCTATTAAACATTTCACATCTTGCTTGATTTACACTTTTCCCCTTAACTCCATGCCGCAGTCTTCGAGTTCCTTAGGCATCTTTTGTGACAGAACACCTAAAACTTTAAAGTTGCAGAAAGTGTCAACAAAACTTTTCCTTTCATTACAGAAGCACGAGATCCAATAAGGGATGATTTCTTCGCTGGTGAATGTTAATGTCACTTAATTTGAACAACTTTCGGTATTTGCCAATGTTTGTCTCTAAAATGACTCTCCGTTGTCATAAAATAAGATATACAGTAGCAACGACTGCAATATCAATGTCTCCAAAATGGAACGGTTGATATTGTTGTATTGGTTGTAATTCCTTAAAGCATGTATTGCATGCAGGACGACTTTCGGGTCTGCTTTTCTTGCCTGCTACGAAGATCTGGAACTAATACAAAATCTCTTTCAGTAACAAGGATGCATTCTTGCCGATAGCAATAGTATTCAAGAAGGCATCCAACCAGTTTGCCGAAATCCCAGTTTGCAGAAACTCAGTTTGCCGAAACCCAGAATGCCAAATCCAGATCATGAAATCCTAATTTCCCAAAACTCTGTTTTCCGAAACCCAGTCCAAATCTCTGTGTTACAAAAGTACAGCATACTGTGCATTTGAAAGGAAGGATCTTCATTTGTGTACAAATTTAAATGAAAAATAATGGAAGACAACAAAACTGTAGAAAAACACACTTAAAAGCATGGCTATCAGTTAAAATTAGAAATAAATTAAATGAAATTAAAGATAAGCATCGTATCCTTCTAAAATACTCCCTCTGCAAACCCTATCAGGATTGTTGTGCCAGGTCCCTGACCACCGAGGCTCTAGTCGGCCCCTTGAGTCAGACCACCTGTCGACAAATTTCTGGAGCTACAATTGGCATGTGTGTATAATTGTAGATTATTATTAATTTGTTTATTTCCTTTATTATTTTTTTTTATAAATTTATGTATTTATCATAGGTATGCTAATAAAACGTTTTAACTGCGAGGCCTATTAAATTGAATGTTATTTGCTGATAGCTAATTGATTTACAGATTAAAACAAAAAGAATCATTTAACTACAATAAGCCGCTATTTCTTATACGGATATATAGTAAGAGAGTGTTCCAACACGAATGTTATGCTGTGGTTAATGTTTAAAGGCTTTTATTTTATTTTCGACAAAGTGGGTTTCAGCGCAAACTGGGTTTCAACAAACTGGATTCGTAGTTTTTGATTCAGCAAACTGGCATTCGGCAAACTGTGTTTTGGCAAAATGTACTAGAAAATCTGGCAGTCGGCAACCTATAGGGTTCTACCATCTGGCGTAGAACCACCAAGAAGAAGCCGACACGAAAGTCTTCCTGTATGCAAAGCATGCTTTAACGAATAAAACCAAGGCATAGCAATAATCCTTTCTTTTTCTCGAGACATCGATATTACAGACAATTACACCCCGGCTTTCTTTCGTAAAGGAAAACGTAGCTTCTGTAATCATAAACTGAGATTGTTGAAACTTTCAGCAACTTCGGAGTTTTAGATGTTCTGTCACAAAAGTTGTCTGAAGAACAAGAGTATGTCTCACTGCTGCTTGGAGTTAAAGAGAAAAGTGTAAATCAAGCAAGTAACATGTTCAATAGAAAGTTTTGCAGAGACAAGATTACTGACATATCATTGTTGCCACCATGTTAGCAGAAATTTCCGTGGAAGTCCAAGAATTGTTCATACGATAAATACGAAGACTTTCAGATTGCAGTGATAAAAGCAATACCTGAAGATTATTGCTCAACATAGGGCTACACAGTTAAACACAAATATGTAGTAAATGAATGGATGCCCTCTTCATACATGAAAATTATGGTAGTTGTCTGGAATACCTTAGCACACAGAAATAATGAAAAACAACCGGATATTTGTAAGGAAGCTGGAATTTTTTTAAGATTCTGGTGGTATTTTCCATTCTTCAAAACAGAAAGGGCTAATATAAGGGGGAATTTTTACTTAAATTTTCAAAAGCGAGTTAACTTACACCCCTAAATATGTTATTTTGGGTTTAAAAAGTCAACAGCGGTTATAACATTCATGTTTTGTAAATTTATTTTATTTACAATTTATTTAGGGTATTGAAGCTGCTGTTATTTTAATTTTGGCGGCCATTTAAAAAAGTGCCCTCAATTGCCTCCTGAAATCTTCACATTAATAACATTAGCTAGTTATACTTTACTCATATCATTACATATTCAAATGTTGGTCAAACCTACATCTTCTGTGCTTATTTTACCCATATATATGTAGTTTATTGGATTTTGGCGGCCATTTTGAAAAAAGCGCCCTCACGCGAAAGTTCTCAGGTTACACCCCTTTTACCTCACATATTCTGATTTCCCATAAAAAACTGTTCTAGAAAAACCATATGAGAATTTCTACCTCTCCAAGTGGCACCTATCTCAATTATAGCCTGGTCTAAGATAGGCCTATCAGGTTTTAAAAACATTCACTACCTATGAACGACCTCGTTTCCTCTATTTATACTTTAAGAATTAGCGACGTTGTTTCCCGGTCTAAACACGTCATCGAAGAGGCACAATAGTCCAAACGTGAACACATTTTCCTTATACAACTTTAAAATATAAGAATCAGTATTTTTGCCCAGGCTCATTATTCTTTTTTTTTTTTTTTTTTTGTTAAAGATTTAATTATTATTGTACAACAGTATTACTGTGCTGTATTAAAAGAGGTTACATTTTCGCATATACACTTCTTTTTTTTCTTTATAAGAACCAGTAAAATTTTGCCCAGGGTCAGTGTTCTTATTTTTTGGCCGATTTCAGGCTCAAAATGTTCTTAATTTGTTCTTATTTACAGTTTTCAAACATAGACAATTATTATTGTACAGCGAAAATGGGCCCTGAAACAAATGCCCTGGGAAAATTGCCACAGAAAAAAGGCCTGGTAAAAATGGCCACAAATGACAGTACACCTGATTATAGGGGGTATTACATAGTCACACCTATGCACATAAGGTATATAATTGTTTGGTTTTTCAAAAACCTCATTTGACATTTTACATCAGCCTCAATTTGTTCTTATTTTGTTCTTAATTTTTAAGCAAATTCAGCCTCAGTGTTCTTATAAAATGTGTTCTTGTAAAAAAAAAAAAGTGTAACTGCACACATAAGATCGATACTCGAAGACCTAAACAATTTTACAGTATACCAGTAACTCCGTTTAAACATTAGGCGGCCTACTTTACCAGTCGATGAGGTTTTTCCTATTTATACTTTGAGAATTAGCGAAGTTGTTTCTTCGGAGCAGGCTGGGCCTATAACATAATTATAATTATTTTAAAAATCCACCGGGCCTGGCTTAAAAAGGCAAATGTTCAGAAGAAATCGTCGTCATATGCAAACACAATACTGAGACGATTTCATTGCACAAAAAAAAAAGGTATTAAGACCGAAAGCTCCACTGATTAATCTCAGATAAGATAGTATAATGCATACTGCAAATATCGAAATGATAGACTGGTTAAAATTGGCATAGGCCTACACCTTTTTTTTTTTTTTTTTTATAATAACCAGTAAAATGTTGCCCAGGCTTATAGTGTTCTTACTTTTTGCCAATTTCGGGCTCAAAATGTTCTCATTTTGTTCTAATTTTTACACACTTTCCAAACATTAAAAATTATCATTGTACAGCAGTATATTAC
>NW_022753219.1:149906-158792 GCF_011630105.1 Anneissia japonica
TATATTGAATGATTAATTATTATGATTTTCTAATAATTGTTATAATTATTTTATTTTGTATATGTAAATCATATTTGTACAAGATTTTTAAACAACTTTAAATGTAATTACAATTACAATAATTATAATTTTATTTATAATTGTAATTATAATTATAATTACAATTTATAATTCCTAATCAATGTATTAATCTTATATTTTTAATCCAATGTTTTTGACATCTAGTTTTGCGATTTTTTTTAAACAACTGTGGTCACTCATTGCTTTCTAGGATTTTTATTTGTACAGTATATTGTTTTATTGGCAAAATAAAAATAAAATAAAATAATAATTTTAAAAAAATCTAGGCTTTGTATATCCAATTTGCAGTGATTTATTTTAATCCGACCTCGATTTATTTACGATTCATTTAATGTAATATTATTTGTTGGGTTGGTATGTATGCCAAACCTCCTCAAGTGTTGACCTAAATAACATTATAAACTACCTGGTTTTGCTTATTTACTTTTTAGGGATTAGCGACGTTGTTTCCCGGTCATATACGTTTCAGTATCCTACACGTCGGGTTAGGGTTAGCAACTGCATGACATAGACCTTCGCAAAAGTTGGCTTAAATATAGCGTTTTAATTTTATTAATTAATATCGTGATAAGATTTAGATTTGTTCATTTACTTCTTGAATATTTGCGACGTTGTTTTCTGGTGTTATTACCAAATAGATAGAGTTTACTTCATATGAATTGTGGTTTGTAATTGTTGATTTCAATTATTTATGGATTTTTAACTCCAGCATTCCCCGTATCGTTCTGCCTTGTGTTTCTTGTCCTGTTTTCCCCGTATTATTTTATTATACCTCATTGTATATTGAATGATTAATTATTATGATTTTCTAATAATTGTTATAATTATTTTATTTTGTATATGTAAATCATATTTGTACAAGATTTTTAAACAACTTTAAATGTAATTACAATTACAATAATTATAATTTTATTTATAATTGTAATCATAATTATAATCACAATTAATAATTCCTAATCAACGTATTAATCTTATATTTGTAATCCAATGTTTTTGAAATCTAGTTTTGCGATTTTTTTTTAAACAACTGTGGTCACTCATTGCCTTCTCGGATTTTTATTTGTACAGTATATTGTTTTATTGGCAAAATAAAGATAAAATAAAATAATAATTAAAAAAAATCTAGACTGTGTATATCCAATTTACAGTGATTAATTTTAATTTGACCTCGATTTATTTACGATTCATTTAATGTAATTTTATTTAAGAACGTTTACCTGTAGTATATTTAATGACATTTCCACAATGTTTTTAATTAGATTTAATTTTTTATAGATCAGTTTCCTTAACATATCAAAGTTGCTATATTCATCGTTAGGCCAATCAAAAACGTTGATAGACTGCAGAACATTGGAAAATTAAAACATTGAATGTTTGCTCTCAAAACCAGTGGCTGATTATACGGGCCCTCTCCCTGAATGGAAAAAAATTATATTCAAATTTTAAGTCATTTCCGTCTGACTAGTGGTGCCATAACTACAATTCTTCCTAAGGGGCCCAGGTAATATGGACCCTCCATCTCTGAAGGTCCCTACCTGGCCCCCCCTTTCATTTCATGGATTGCCACCGGAATAACTTTAATACTCAGTTCATATGGCATCTTTTAAAACGTGAAAATATCAAGAATGTCTGAGCGCAAGGGACTCCACCCACTTGACCTTAAAATCTCTCTATATATAATACCATGGAGGAATACACAGGCCTAAGGACTGCAGTACAGTAATAATTTTCTATCTTTGAACATATTAAAATAAGCAAATAGGCCTAACAACATTTGAGCCAGATATCTTTGCTATCGTCTAAATGTGGTATCCTCCATATTATATCATTTATTCGTCGTTAAAAACATTTAGAATAACAATGCACATCTAAAAACCTGTCTCTTATACACATCTAGATGTGGATAAGAGACAGTATATATATATACATATATATATATATGCCTACACGTCGTAGACTATGACAGTTTTTTTTTGACACTGCATGACAAACCTCACCAATGTTGGCCTAAATAACATATTAATAAACGACCTTGTTCTGCTTATTTACTTTTTTAGGATTAGCGACGTTGTTTTCTGGTCATATCAATATACACATCGTAGGCTAGGACAGTTTTATTATCAAACCAAACACGTCAGGTTTAGTACTTCATATCTCTTTCCTTGGTCAGCAACCATTCATAGACCTCTGCAAAGTTGGCCTAAATAACGTTATAATCGGCCCGTTTTGCTTATTTACTTTTTGAGGATTAGCGACGTTGTTTCCCGGTCATTTTAGTATCCAACACGTCGGGTTTACATCATATCTCCTTTCGTGGGTCAGCAACTGCTTGATTCTTCACAATTTGGCCTTTAATATTTGAACGGCCTAGATTTGTTAACTGACTTGTTTAAAAGTTGTGATTTTGTATTCTCGTCTTACACATTAGGCCCTATTTATATATAAACGACCTAGTTTCGTTTATTTACTGTATTATTTAAAGGATTTCGATGTTGTTTCTCGGTTTGTCGTAGACGAGGGGAGTTTTATAATCCAAAATAGGTCGGGTTTCTTCAATACACTTTCTGCTTCATAAAAACACATTTTATAAGAAAGCCGAGGCTGAAATGACTTTAAAGTAAACAAAATAAGAACAAATTGAGGCTGAGTTATGTCAGAGTTTTATTTGTAAAAAAAAAAAAATGAAACGAAAAACAGAACGAAAAACAAAAACAAGAAAAATTAACCAACCAATTTTGGTCTTATTACAAGTATGCGCAGCCGTGGAGTTTCTCTATAATACTGTACAGAAGCAAGAACTTTTGTATCTTAGAAGTTTTAGTAATTCATCTTGTAAAAAAATATCTCCTTTCTTTTGTTTTGTTTTTTTAATCGATCAACTATTAACATATTTTAATATCTAATCCAAACGACCTAGTTTTCCTTATTTACTTTATTATGAGAATTAGCAACGTTGTTTCCGGTGTCAACCACGTCGTATACACTAGAGGCTACTAGATCAGGCTGGACTAATGTAAATACTGTATTGCCTAAATTTCAACAATGAGGGCGGGCTATAATATTTTGGATTTATATAGCCATGTGTTAAATTGAAGCTGTTCATGGTGCTGTTACGTCACCATATTGTGGGATGAGAGATGTGATACAAATCTTGAAACTGTTTAAATGACGTGAACCATTACAGAACTTTCCTTGTTTTTACAGGGAGGTATAAACCTCCCTGGTTTTACATTCAGTTCTTAGATTTCTTTCATACTAAGGTAAGCGTTGAGGGCCTTGGCTAGCTTAATCCAATTTGAACACTTGACAGGTGTGAGTAGTGGAACGGCCTTCGTTGGAATTGGATTTATGGGCTCACGTTAATTAGATTATCACTATGGTTACAGACAGGAAAAGTGGTCTGGGTAATGCGATGTAGTTTTTATTGCCTTCATAGACGTTAACTAGGTATTTCTACCATGATACCACGCTGTAAGTAGCTATTTTTATTTTCGGGTGGTAAGTAAAGGGGAAAATATTTTGGCGTAAATGGGGTAGAAGAGGAGATTGTTTTGAATTTTGAATACAGTATGTACTGCATAATTTCATTGTATTTTAAAAATTAAAATATCTTGTTGAATTTTTTTCTGAAAAAAAAAAGTTGTTAATCTAATGTGATCTAATCTTCGAATATTTCAATGTTTTATTTTTTTACTTTATTTTTTTTGTTTACTCAACATTTCAGATTCTTTGTTTTGACATATCAAGGTATTCTTAGAATTTTTTAATAGGAAGATCCAAAAGAATTCACATGGGCATGGTGGTTGATTTTTAGCCAAAATGACCCAATTGCTTATTTTTGTTTTTATCATTTTTATACATCATTGGTGAATGATGTTAGGCCATCTCATAGGCCTGAGATCTGTTTGATGTTAGTGTATTCATACTGTTTTTTTAGTAGGCTATCCGTACCTACAGTAACTAGTTCAAGTAACCCCTTGGGCCACCAACCCTTTATTCCAATGTCTCTGTTTCAGGTCTTTAGCATGTTTATATATAATGTATGTATCACCTAACTTTAATAGCGCTCTTAAAGACAATCTACCAATCTAAGTTGTCTTCTCTCCAAAGACTACTGTAGCCTTTTCTGTACTGTATTTTAGGCCTGCAAAGAATATTCATATTCATATGTGAATTATGAACAGAAGTTTCTTTTATTTTTTTGTGTGGAACTGTTTCAAAATATAGTGTTGAACAAATTTTTAGAGTTTTGTTGACGACACGCTAGTATTAGCTACTGTAAGCCCAATGATTTCCTGCAAATTCTAAGCTACTTCAATGCTTTTCATAGACAGATAAATTTTACTTTTGAATCATTTGAAAACAGTGACACAGTACACTTTCTGGATTTACAATTTAACAACAGTGTAGAAAGCATGAGTATATATCGTAAAAATACACATACAGGTCAATATGTCCATCATGATGGTGTACGGTAAGAATGGCCCCGGAAAAAATGGCCCCGGAAATAAAGGCCCGGTAAAAATGGCCCCATATGACAAGTAGGTAAAAATGGCCCCAATAATCAAATTCTGTATTAAAACTGATTTTCTTGATTCAATATATGCATTTTTTTATCTTAAATAATTTAGTTATTAAAAGGAATCTAACATCAAACAAATTGCCATTTACATTTTACTTTTTGCAAGAATTAACATTCAATGATAAAATATTCAAAGATATCCTCCTAATTTCACAAAAGAGTGGGTTCTTTTCCAAACAAATACATCCTGCCTAATATTGTGTGTTTAGATTAGATCTTTTGCTTCAACTTTGGAAATTGAGATCATTTTAGATATTATTTCTGTATAAACTAAATTTTTTTTTTCATATTACTGTTAACCTAATGGGTTTTGATAAATTTACTCTGCACTATGGAATTTCCAATAAAAAAAAGAAAATTAATTAAAAAGACCATAGATTAAAAATAAGTAAGGCGTAACATATTTTTAATCTATGTTAAAGCATAACTATTTTTACATAATGAAATTTAGTAAATCAAATTATTATTTGTGGCTTTTATTTATTAAATCAATTAAGAACATAATCTCAAAACAAAATTTAATGACAAGAAAGATGACGTTTCGGGTCCATCATGGAACCATTCTCAAGATCAAGTAAATTGAAAAAACTAAAAACAAAAATACCAAGCAGTGACTTAGCAGATTAACTAGATAAACAGTTTGGCTTTGACTGAATCAGTTTGTTTGTTAAGTGTAGGTTTCAGTTCTTTGATCCAAAGCATTTCTTTAATTAAGCAATCAAACTTGGATTTGCACTTAGATAAAACCTTGAAATAATTAACAGTTTCAGTAGCACTAATATAATGATCTTTTAAATGTTGTCCTATACTTAACTGCGCATAATCATTTCTTATTTAAAATAGAATTATTTAATCAATCAGTAACTTTTGTTTTTTTAAATGAAATAAATTATTTTCTTTAAAAAGATGCTACCCAAGGCGAGACTTTTTTTAAACCTTGTTTGACGAACTCGCTGACTATTGTACATTTTACTGTACTGTATATATGTATTCCTACTAAAAAGTTTCTAATACTAATTTAACAGCATCTTTTTTAACGCATGCAATGTTACTATTTTTTAAAAGTTGCTTTGTAAGTTACAGTATAAGAAAGTATAATACATACTCCAAGTATTGAAATACACGCCATCGTGTTGGGATTCAATATTTCGACATTAATTATGTCATCATTCCTGATGATGACATAATTAATGTCGAAATATTGAATCCCAACACGATGGCGTGTATTTCAATACTTGGAGTATGTATTATACTTTCTTATCTGAGATTAATCAGTGGACCTTTCGGTTTTAAGTTACAGTATTGTAACCATTTATTGCCAATATTATTATTATTATTATTATTATTATTGTCATTTCATAAAACAAATGAAATAACAAATAAACAAATTAAGGTTCCTGTAAAATAAGGTGTAACTGTAGTTTCTGATTACATAACTAATAAACAAACCAAAACTTTAATATAATGAAGGAACTCTGTATTTATTCCATAAAATAGATGATTATTCCCAAATAAACAAGAGATAAATAACACCTGGACTTTTAGACATGTTGTTTATATGGCATTTCAAAACAAAAGGCTTTTATTCATTGGCTACAGCATAGATTCTCAACCAATAAAAAATCTTTAAAAAAAAAAAAAATTGACCAATTGAATTGTACTTAGTTGTCACTTACTGTACACACAATCACAGTGTATTAGATTACAAAATTACATACATCCCAAACCACATCAGGACCCCCACCCCCTAATTTGACAGGTCGTCGGAATAAAAAAATATAAATGTGACATGCCTGTCACAGTCTTGAGAGTGTCATTTCTGGCCATCCAGAGGTTCCAATTCTTTAAAAAAAATAGATATTTAATACTTGGACTTGTTTTCAATATAAACATTTCGTGTTTTTTTCCATTTTAAAATGTTTGTGCTCGTTAGCAATTTAGATTTATTGTTGATGTTATCCATGACAGTAATAAGTACTGCGAAATGCTAGGCCTCTGAAAGTCCCCATAGTTGGTAGTCGCCACGTTATTGGAAATTTTTATTTCAAATTTCACGAAAATGGTTTATAACATTCCCTGCAAGTTCGTCGTTCAAAACTGGTGCCGAATCAATGTTTTAGAGCCTCCCATCAGAGCCATAAATAATAATAATAATATTAATAATTGACCGCAAATATAGTAATAATATTAATAATTTAAAAAAATACTTAGACCTACTCCCAGAGCTACTCATAGGAGCTAAAAACTAATTTATTTTAGTTCTCAAATATGTATATTCTTTATGTTGATTTATTAATTAAATTTTCACTACAGGGTATTTTACAGCATTTATTTATTTATTTATTATTAATTTTTTTTTCTTGAATTTTATAATTGAGGGCCATTTTTTATTTCTTGATTCAATTCTTGCTTATACAGTATTTAAATATTTTAAGATTAAAAAAAAATATATCATTTCTATTACCGAATTTTTCATTGGGGCCATTTTTACCTACCTGTCTTATGGGGCCATTTTTACCGGGGCCATTTTTTCCGGGGCCATTTTTTCCGGGACCATATTTTCTGGGGCCATTTTTTCCGGGGGCCATTCTTACCTACATTCGCTGATTTACACCGTTTAGTTAGACAGGCATTTCCCGAGTATTGTGTTGCACAAGGAGGAGAAACTTTTCTGAGATTTCTTGCAGGCATACAACCGGCCTTGCAGCTGAAATGTCATGAATGGTGCAACAATGTTAGAGGCCGCTGTTAAGATTGCCCAACAGGTGGAAAGTGCAAATGAAGCTCACCAATTGTCGCTCACAACTGATTCCAATTTCCCTTCCCACCCCCATCAGCTGGATGGTGCGAATTCCCTAACTAGTCAAATGGAAGGTTTGCGCGTTAAATCTAATAGTAATGTCGATGCATTAGTGACAGCGAATGATGTCATAAAATCGGAAGTATCGGATTTGAAATCCATTTTAGTGGATTTAACAAATGTGGTTTCTACCTTACAGAGCACACTGGATAGGGATACCGGGGGTGAACGTGGGAGGCCCTGTACCAGGGATGCAACCCCTGACAGGTACCTACTGTAATGTTGATTATTATCGGAACCATTCCTCCTCTTGGCATAGGGACAGGACACCCGAATATCGGCTGGGTAGATATGATCGCTCGGACTCCCGTAACCGAGATAGGACGCCCGAATATCCGCAGGGTAGATATGAGCATGCCGACACACATTACAGACAAAACATTCCATACCGCAGGGCATACAAAGGTAGTCCCAAACGGATTACATTTATCACCAAATATTCTAGTTCGGGAAACTAAAGTCAGCTGGAAATGTGGGTCAATATTCGGCATATGCAAGTGGAAACACTAGCATGGTGGTTGATTTTTAGCCAAAATGACCCAATTGCTTATTTTTGTTTTTATCATTTTTATACATCATTGGTGGATGATGTTAGGCCATCTCATAGGCCTGAGGTCTGTTTGATGTTAGTGTATTCATACTGTTTTTTTAGTAGGCTATCCGTACCTACAGTAACTAGTTCAAGTAACCCCTTGGGTCACCAACCCTTTATTCCAATGTCTCTGTTTCAGGTCTTTAGCATGTTTATATAATGTATTATCATCTAACTTTATTAGCGCTAAAGACAATCTACCAATCTAAGTTGGCTTCTCTCCAAAGACTACTGTACCTTTTCTGTACTGTATTTTAGGCCTGCAAAGAATATTCATATTCATAATGTGAATTATGAACAGAAGTTTCTTTTATTTTTTTGTATGGAACTGTTTAAAAATATAGTGTTGAACAAATAAATAACACAGAATTATTTGGAATTTAGAAATGTAATTTGGGATTGAATCTTATTCGGACATGTATAGACCACATCAAGTTTACTCCCTACCAGTGGTCAATTAGTAAGGTATATCTTTAACTAACACCATGTGCATAACATTCATTTACAGTTTTCAATTACAAATTGAACACACCACTAAAGAATCCTTGGTTGAATGTTTTTTTATGTGTATCTTTCATTGTGTTTGCTTATGATCATGACAGTTTACAGGAAGCAACGCATTTGATTATAATACATATTTTAATGAACTTATCTATTCTCTGTCTTAGAGATCTAGTATATTATAAGTAGTAATAAGTAGTAACCAGATTAGGAATGAACTAAATATGATTTATATTTACTTTGCAGTTCCCCGCTGAATTTCAAATTATA
>NW_022753220.1:0-1123 GCF_011630105.1 Anneissia japonica
AAAAATATATAAAAAATATATGAACATATTAATATATATATATAAATAAATATATGAACATATAATATATATAAATATATATATAAATAAATACACAAATAAACATACCAACAATATATATAAAAATTAAATAATTATATAAATAAATATATAAACATAAATATATAAATATATATAAATACATATATAAATAAATATATATATATATATATATAAATATACAAATAAATATACAAGACATATATAAGTATATATAGGCCTATAAATAAATATATATATAATTACAGTATATATAAAATAATAATACAGTATATATATAAATATATATTATACAAAAAAGTATATAAAAATAAATATATAAATAAATATATAATAAATATATACATATATATAAATGAATATACAAATAAATATATATATATAAATATACAAATAAATATATAAATAAATATATATATAAATACAGTATATATAAAATAATATATATAATTATATAAATAAATACAGTATATACATATATATATATATATATATATATCTGTATATATCTGTATGTATGTATCTGTATATCTGTATTTTAACAACATCTATCAGCACTGCATACTTTCGGATCGACGATTCGAAAAAGTAACCAAGTCCAAAAGTATATGTAGTGCGCATGACTGGACTACACAGGCAAAGCTCCCCGGTGTGTTATTTATTTACATCTACTAGGCCAAAGAATAAGCTAGGCCTACGTGTTTGCAAAACTGGATAACCTGAAAAAAAAAAATTAAGTGTATGGCTCGCATGGCTCGCTGACTCGCATGACTCGCACATTGGCTCGCATGACTCGCTGGCTCGCACTTTGGCACTACTCCATATCGTGTCGAGAGAGTTGTTCCAGTTTAGTTTTTCTTGATTGCTTATCGTCGGATACTACTACTACATTTAAAACATATTTTAAGGGGAATTCTTTTGTCGTCTGAGGTTCTCCTTAACATTGTCAAATTTTACCTTTAGGGACAGTATTTTTTTATTATGGAACTGTTTTCACCCTCTTCATTGTCTTATGTTCCCCATGGCAGCCTTTTCACCAGGATTTTTAAAGAATGGTGACATTTCAGAAAATGTCCTCAAAATT
>NW_022753221.1:0-1366 GCF_011630105.1 Anneissia japonica
CTCGGATTGTTTACACTTCTACTCCGACGCCGGTCGGTTATGGGGCAACCTTCAATAATCAATGGGTACAAGGTACCTGGCCATCTTTATGGAAATCCTTTGGCATCATGATTCTTGAGTTGTATCCTATATTTATCATGCTCTCAATATTTGCAAAACAGTTAGCAAACACTCATGTTGTTTTTCACAGTGATAACCTAGATAACGTTTATATTCTAAATAAGAAAACCTCAAGCAACATCTAGATGTGTATAAGAGACAGCCATAGTGCTTGTTCCGCTCACGTCCAGACATATACCAGGAAAAAAGAACATTTTGTGTAATGTACTGTCTCGGTTTCAGGTAACAGGAAAGCTACTAAAAGAGAGCAACATGCAGCCGCATCCTCTACAAATTCCGGCACACCTGCTACCAGAGAACTTCGCTCCTTTGAACAGACACTTACCTGGGAATCGTTAGCAAAAGACACTGCTAAGTCTTACATCAAGCAATGGACACGTTTTCGTCACTTTCTACGACGACATAACCTACCGCTACGTATGCCACCAACCCAACAAGCCTTATCCCTTTACGTGTGCTATTTGATAAAATCTGGACTTGCAGTCTCTACCGTTAAAACCTACCTTAGTGCAATTTCATTCATGCACAAGATTTCTTACATGGAGGATCCGACAGTCTCGAAAAAATTGACCATTCTGTGTAGAGGAGCCTCAAAACTAAAACTACAGCAGTCCGCCACTTTCACTCGGCTATCTTCACTAAACGAATAAAGAACCTCCAATTCGCAACCACTTCGCGTTATGATTTCACTCTCTATAAAGCTTTATTTCTAACATGCTATTTTGCCTGCCTACGAGCCAGCGAAATTGTTGCTACGAAAACTCTTGAACATGCGCTAACGTCCAACAACATAGTACTTCATAAGGATAAAGTAGTCATCACTTTCCGCACGTTCAAACATAGCAAAGGTCCACATCCAAAACATGTACTTAAGGAAAATCGTGGAAGCTGCCTGTGCCCTGTGAAAGCACTACACCTATACGGAAAAATTCGCCCCAAAGTGGAAGGTCAATAGTTTGTATTTCCAACTGGTACACCAGTAAACAGGGCACACTAAGATTGTGCGCACGTTATGCCAATCTAGACCACAGGCGTTTCAACACACACTCTTTCAGGATAGGAAGGGCAACCAAACTACATAGCCTATGCGCTGCCGAGAACGAAATTATGGTTTCTGGCAGGTGGTCGAGCAACGCTTTCAAACGGTACATCAGACCAGGTCATTTTACCCTTAACAATAGCTAAAGTTCTACCCTCTAGCTTGGCTCGTCTCCGAGCTCTCTTCATCACAATTGTTTGTTTCTGT
>NW_022753222.1:0-877 GCF_011630105.1 Anneissia japonica
TAAACAGTAAACGTAAATAAACAGCCAGAAATAGAACCAGAGCTTTCGGACTACACTAGTCCTTCCTCAGTGGCGAGGTAGGTGAACACACGTGAAGTGGTGAACTGCGCTTCAGCGTACGTGTTTGTACCTAGAAATAGCTAGTCGTCTATTTTAGCATCTGACCTAACAAAAATGGAAATAAAACAAACAAGAAATCACAAACCTTGTGTCATCTTCGCCTTAAGAGTACCATGGCAATAAATATGTGGAAACGTTTCTTTCCAATATTATACTCCAGTTATGCAACTTAAGAAATAGGCCTAGCAAGTGAGTGATTTTCTCGGGCTTATGAATATAACAGAAGCATGAAAAGGCTTTTAAAATGTACCGCATGCAATTATCAATGTATTGATAATTTTATATGGAAAATATAAATATGGAAATACATATTTCCTTTACAATATTATTATAACATGAACATTTATGGTAAATGGAAACGTAACAGACAAGAAAAAAAAAACGTATGCGAAACTAATCTATTGACTATACTTATTCCACAAATTTTTATTTGATTCAAGCATTAATAAAAATTATATCAATATATATAGCAAGAAACAAAAAAACATTATGTCAAACTCGGTCAACTTCGTAACATCTGCGTTGTTTCTGTAAAAAAAAAGAAAAATAGCACCAAGTTATACAGTAATATAGTAACAATAACAAACTTTAATACTAATAAATATAATTGTTAATAAACTAATGTTACAGTAATTTAAATGACAAATTGGCCGGTTTTTGCAGATACAGTGTAAATAAATAAAAATACTAATATAATAATAATAATAATAATAATAATAATAATATATAACATCATATCATATTTTAGTATTTATTT
>NW_022753223.1:0-955 GCF_011630105.1 Anneissia japonica
TTTTTTTTTTTGGTATGGTGGTATGGGACAATTCTTTAATGCGAGAATTGAGGCCTGCCACAATCCCTAGATTACAAGAGTGTACTCATGTTTGCAACCCAACTTCTGACAAATTTCGTCAAATATATTATTGCATCCCGATTGTGGAATGCTTGTGTTCTAATTCATATAGGGCTGGACACTCTTCTGTCCATTTTTTTAGGCCTAGACGTTTAGCTGTCAACAACATGTTTTCAGTAATCCAATGATGGCCCTTCTAACAGAAATACTTTGAGCCACTGTTGTTAGGAGCTTGAATGTCTACATGCTTCCAATCAATAGCCCTTGGGCTATTTGTGTAATTCCATCGGAGGTAGAAGCCATTTGCTAAATGGTTGGTAAAACTTGTAGCATCACATCAATCCTATCAAGGTGCTATGAAAATGTAGTAAACAAAATATGGTTTACATTTTTTGGATTATGAAAGCATAAAACGCTACAACACAAATGCTAGTATAGATGTCTTCTATTGATAATAAGTGGATGCATCTTGTAAAAAAACAGCCCAAATTCACACATACCATTTACTGACAAAAATTTGATATTTACTGACAAAATTTTGATATTGCACTGCAAAGAGCAGTTGATTATAGGTATTATTATATTAATTGCAGTTGTCAAAGCTGAAAACTTCATTTGTGAGTTCATTTATTCTATCTTTTATTATGCATTTATGACTACAACAGTGTCTGCAGATGAACTATAGGTTCATGCTCTTTGGATTCCTTTAAGTGTTGGAAAGCTCCAAAAGAACTGATATTATTCATAACTGGTGGAATGCCACTTTACAAAAGTCAAAGACTTGTTAAACCTTTGAAGACACCTTTCTTCAGACCAGGTTGCATCATACTTCAGACCATCACGTATGTAAAATCCAGGAGAGCCCTAAATTGCTCTCCCCAGATATGCAAGGAGA
>NW_022753224.1:0-688 GCF_011630105.1 Anneissia japonica
TTTCTTATTAATGGTGTTTTGCAAAGTGTATTAAAGTTAAATTACTAGTTTAATGAGGATTGGATTCTAATGATTGGTATTGGCCAGGAAATCTACAGTCTTTTGGACGGTCAATGGTGATTTACAATGGCCACTTAAAATGGCTTGGGCAGAATGTAAACAAGTAGAGATTACATACAGGGCCAAAACCACCAAAATGAAGCCATGATACCGTGGACTTCTCACGTTCGTAAAATGCATTTCCGTAATAACTACGTCTTCAGATTTTTTCTTAGTTTTCACAATAATTCATCAATAATCCGACAATTATGGGGGGTGCACTCCCCAAAAAAGGCTACTGAAACTACAATGGAAATATATATATTTGTATATTGTAAAATCTGGGCGTCTAAGACTGGTTATTTTCGTGTTTCAGGCAAATTTACCAGAGTTCTACGATCCTTGCGTGGGAGAGGAGAGCTGTCTACGCGTGTTGTATCGTTTTCATAACACCCTTCACGAGTGTACTGTAGCTGACAACGAATCACTAAGGATACCTAAACAATGTAAGTTTTAATTTTTCTTTATGATAAACAATAATTATGATGATGAGGAAAATGATAACGAGGATGATAATGACGACCACGATGATGAAAGTTGCGATGAAGATGGTAATGAGGATGATGCTGTTATTGGTTTGTATTTAAGG
>NW_022753225.1:0-1907 GCF_011630105.1 Anneissia japonica
TTCTTAACTTTAATCGCGTCCTCATCTGTAGGCCTATGCTTCATAGCCAGTGGCAAGTCAGTACCGCCAAAGATACGGGCCAAAACACCTTTCATTTCAGCAAAATTTAAATCCGTACATGCAGACAATGATAGTTGGCGTTGGTTCTCGTTTATTCTTGCTCTTTCCAATAGCCTTAAAGCTAGGACTGGTTCAGGCAAATCCATGTTTAAAGTCTTCACTTTTGCATATGCTGAGTCGAACTCAATAATATAATCATTTATGCTGCCAGTTTTCCTCTCTATGTTTTCAAAACTCAAATATGCATCATACGTACGAGTTTTCACCTCTTTCTGAAAGATGCTGTCTAACTTATCCGTTAGGATTTTCAGCCCACCGTCTACATTCAGCTCCTCTATACTGAGCTCCTCACTCGCCTGCTTGTCCGTCCAGCATCAAGCACACCGCCAGGGCCTGTCTGTTCTTCGCCATTTTCGTGACTCGACTCCATAGCTCTAAATCTCTCTTCCAACTATCGTAATTGTTATTTTGGAGTTTCGGAGGATTGTGGAAATTTTCCATCTCGCTCTGCTACCAATGACAGATAATAAGAATAACTGTTGCTCAACTATTTATTTATATTCACTCACCGAGACCATGACCGTCGAGTGCCGGCCCGCCAAAAAGGATCACGTGAATAAAACTCTGACCTCGGGTCAGATAAACATAAACATTATCACCTAGAAGTAGTAGAAAGCCCTAATAAGCCTACACTAACTAGCTAAGGCCTTAGAAAGCAAACTTAAATATTTAAAAACTAGTGCATATAAAACAATTAGGCCTATATCTGCTTAATTTAAAAAAAAAAATATAAGTTCATCAATGGTGAAACAAAAATGCACAATAAAAATTCTTATGAAAATTTCTTTTATTTTAATTAACTAATTATTATAACCAAACTTTTTTAAATGTTTTAATACGTTCATTTCAGTTGTATATCAGATTTGGTCGCTTAACCAAAATTAAAGTTGATCTTTTTAATAGGTCTAATAATAATTAAAATTTGATAATAGGTTCATTGAAGTTGAATATCAAATATGTTAACATAATTAAAATTAAGTTGACATATTGCTAGACTGGGTTCCAGTCCCTAATCTTCGTCTTAATCAGTTGAAATGCTTAAGAATAAATCGATTTTGGCACAAATGGCGTTCCGTATTACTTATTTGCATGGCGTTCCATAGTATACTTTTTCTGGGATTCTCATCAAAAAAGTTTCTCAACATAAACTGACGCTGGTGGCGCTTTCCGAAATGCGCTAATGTACTACGAAAAATCCATAAATTAGAGACTTGTGGCAAGTCTAACATATTGCTGGAGATTCCACAAAAAGTACACTGAGAATGTAAGTTATGTTATTATGCTAATTTATGTTTAGCCAATACATAAACATTTAATTACTAGTTTAAACAAAGCAATTGTATCTGTTTAATTTAAAAGATTAAATTAAAATTGATTATTGGTGAAATGGAAAGTGTTGTATGCACAATAAAGTTCTTATGCAGAATATTTTATTTTATTTGATAAATTCTCTAATTTTAATTTTTTAGTTCCTATGCATGTAATGCAATAGGAACTATTGTAATCACTCTTGCTATTTCCTATGTTTTTTTATTGTGTGTAGTGTGTATGTGTGTGTGTAGACATTTATGCAAATGCGCATGCGTCAAAGAAAAGTTTTCCGACATTTTGTTTTACATCGCTATGCGAAGATCGATGTGAAGTTTCTGCAGAGTTCAGTCAGGGCTCACGCTAACCGACCGGAATGTCGGCATGGATGAAACTATTTTGGTTTTATGGCAAAAAAAAACCATCTGCTGTAGGCATAGGTATTTTGAAGAAGGCCTAAAATAAAACTAAAATGTTTT
>NW_022753226.1:0-732 GCF_011630105.1 Anneissia japonica
CTGCTGAAAATAAATGTGATAATGGTTTGTATAGAAATCTAAGATAACATATTTGGAGTTCATTTCAAACACATGACAAGTTGACACGAAAGCATTTTGAAGACGTTACATTGGAGATGTGGCCGCTGGAAGTAGTCTGAGTACGCGTCTTTAAGCAATCGTATAATTTGTCTTTATTATTATTTTTATAATTGACAAATACGGGTATTATAGGTAATTCACATATATTCAACAGAGTAGACATTTTTTCTCATTTATTACAAACTAAAACATCCATCTGTATTTGAAATCTTCAATTACAACTTGACAAAAATAGTTTCTATTTCAAAGGTACTTCTTTTTTAAATTCTATGTCTACGGTCTTTTGTGATGTCTCTGTTAGCAGTTTTAAATCTCGTCGATTATTTAAGACAGCAATATCACGATTAAGGCTATGTTCACACACACGGCGTAAGGCTGGCTTAAGCCTGGCGTAGCGTACGCCTTTGTGTGTGAACTAGGCAGTGGCGTTGTTAAAGCCAATCACTACGCCACGTCCTTGGCGTTATTAACGCTACCTGCAGACCCCAGATTAGCTAACGCCACTGAGCTGTTAGCAGTTTTAAATCTCGTCGATTATTTAAGACAGCAATATGTCTTTTTCTTAGAGATTTTAATTTTTTTAGAGTTTTTTTTTATATTTCTCTTTCCTTTTTATATATTTGTATTTACTGTTGAGGGCCTCTTTAAGTC
>NW_022753227.1:0-712 GCF_011630105.1 Anneissia japonica
ACATGCAGATAAGAGAACAGAATAAATTAAATTAACATGTTACCCAGCAAAGGTATACCATATACACCCCATTATTCTACTGTCATCATATTCATATATGTAAGACTGGTGACTGTCCTTGTAAAATGCAATATGCGAGGGTTATATCATCCTAATCTGGCTTATGCCGTCCTGTATATTGTATATACAACCAGATTACAACAGTTTAATTACTATACTGGAACAACTTCAAACGCCGGGAACCAGCGTAGATTTTTAAACCAATTTCTAAATACGCCATTTTGGAATTCATCCGAATTATGACTGTAAACACACGCATTTACAGGGTGTTTTGATTTAAAATAGTACGTATACAGGTATGTATATCATGTCTTTCTCTAAAATTGTAGACTTATGTTAACTCTAATGGTTTAAAAAACATTAAAGTTCAGTCAACCTAGGCCTATAGACCAAGGCCCCCGGCATATTGCCTAGTTTAGGCCTAGATGAACAACTTTCGGCTCGATCATGTGTGGGAAAAAGCCGGGCCTCTGGATTGGGGTGAAGAGTCTAGGTATTTAGAATTGCCAAGAGGCTCCCTACTTTGAGTGTCATAGTGGGTCCCCCTAATAGTACCTCCCTGGTGTTCTATTACCTCAGTGCAGGCCTATATTTGAATTCATTATTTCTACTACTAGCCTCCTATATTATTAGGCTTAAGGTCTACTAGGCC
>NW_022753228.1:0-1519 GCF_011630105.1 Anneissia japonica
TATTGTCAAACATATATTACTTGACAAAACATAATTTAACTGTTGACTTTGAAGATTACATAATTTAAAAAAAAATACAATTTGAAAAAAAAAATGTTTCTGATAATTTAACTAGAAATTCGTCGTCTCAGCCGCGTTTTATAATAAATAATATCGTTATGAACTGTATTTAATTTTCACATAAACATTTTGTTAATCAATTCAAAAGTGTTGTTATATACAAATAATGAATGTTATGAGTGTGTGAGAAAGGAAAGTTTATTTTCATAAGTTAAAAAAATGGTATGTTCCATTTAACGAACTGAAACATTGTTGAACGAAACAGTCAATATTTCAACGAATGAAAATAACCTTTCCAATGCACTAATAAAAAAATATTCATGATTTGTTTTACAATTCACCTAATAAGGTATCTACAATTTATATTTTATGAAAAGTCAATTTATGGTCACCTTTCTTCTGAATGGATCAGTCCATTATCTTATTGGCACAACTTATATAATATAAGAAAAATGCATCGAAATATAACTAAAATTACCGAATATATTTGAATAAACGCCCACGCGAATAAACGCCACTCGAATAAACCCCCTATCAGGGCCTCCTTTGGAATAAACGTCTCTCTCGAAAGAACGCCCCGGGCGTTTATTGTTTTCTGAAATAAACGACTCCCTCCTAAATGACTGTAAGCAATACTGATTGAAGCAACGTCATTTTCAACATATTTTATTAATGTTCTACTCATAAGCGTAGATCCCGGGGGGATGGGGATATATCCTCCAATATTTGACAAGGGGGGATGGTCCATTGTATCATCCCCCCCCCCCAATATTTTGACTATGTATGGGATAAAATGGAGCTTACACACTTCAAAAGACTGTCACAGAAATAAATTGCACTGTCTTATGCGCTTACAAAGATGAAAATTAGCATAATGTATTAATGTTGATAACAAAATTATTTTATCTGGTACCAATCTAAGCTCTTCTTTCCTTAGATGTTAGATGTGCTTGCAAAGAGAGCCACATTTCACACTGAAGGGTGTGTACGACATCAGTAATGTTATGTCAATTCCAAGAATTAAGGTTATATCGGTTGATGAGGAATTTATTGATTAGGCCTATAATAGCAAATTGCATCAATTTATTTTGCAAAAACAAGGTTTCCAGCTTCAGAGCGGGGAACATCTCCTGTCCGCACAAGGGCACACATTGGCGCTAACACCAGGCGCGTAACAGGGGTCTTGGGTCAGAGTGGGTATTTATTATTGTTATTTTTTTAATTTTTTATTTCAACCATCTTTAAAGAGGGTACCGTAACCCTTCTAGTTTAGCCCAGTAGGTTAACTGATATTCAGGGGTCCTCTTTAATAAAATTAAAGAACAGTACAAACAACATCATTCCAACATAATAATAATAATAATAATAATAATAATAATAATAATAATAATAATAATAACAATAACATACAATCCTCATTTCCCGGTTAGTAATTTACCATACCCACCCCACCCCACCC
>NW_022753229.1:0-5443 GCF_011630105.1 Anneissia japonica
GGGAGTGAGTGAGAGGGTGAAGAGTGCCGTACAATGGAGACTGTATAGGGCCTAACGTTAGATTTGCATTTTCGATATTTATTTCGGTGTCGGCGTGTATCTCTGGTACTGATAATAAAAGACATAATGCATAAAAAGGCTTGAACAAAGTAAATAATAATTAGGCAGCCTACTTTCGAAATAATACACTAAATCGTTAGCGTTGCATTCAATACTCAAGCAAATGTCATATTACTCAATATTAAAGCTAATTTGAATACTGTCTTATTATAATATTCTACTTTTTTACTGATAGGTTTTTGATGGTAACTGGGACAAAGATAGCACACGAGCGCATTATTTTGATCCAGTGATACAAGCCGTCATTATCAGAATTCATTCCAAAGATTGGATGGGTCATGTTTGTTTGCGAACAGAGGTTCTGGGCTGCAGGATAGGTAGGACTATGTATGTTATACAAACATGTCTAAACACATAGAGTTATAATAAAAATACATGGCAATGCTTTTTTCTTAAAATAAAAACCGTGTATAGAACAACGGTACCTGTTAATTGTGTAATACATCCTGATTATTGTTTAGTTCTATTCCATCGTACTGGTTAGCTGACATTAGCAGACACACTCTACACCTGTTTAATATATGCGTACGTTCTCAACTTTGCTGTGACTACCATTATATTATATATTATATTGTTATAGTCACATCCAGAGCCGTATATATTCGGCTCTGTTTACAAATATACGCACTCACTGAACGATGATACAGTAATGAGATTCAAAGTCAAGCCAGATTTTAACAAAATCGCTACACTATTGCATACCGACTCACGCGAATAAGCGCCCCTCCTAACGTGAAAATTGTCTTATCCAATTAGAAGCTAGTTACTTATTCGCCGCAGTGGGCGTATTTACAAATTAAATCACGTAATTGTGGTTGGAAATTATATATATTATGATATTATGAGGTCAAAGGTATTAAAATATAACGTGTTATTCTATCTATAAGAAAATTGTCCAAAACACTATAATAATTTAGAAGTATACATTTAAAAATATTTTGCAACTGTCCCTTTAATTTAGTTTGAATAAGGAACTAGGAACTAAAAACCAACTTCACAGACATCATCGTTTTCTAAAAAAATTCAATCATACAGTTCAGTACATCACCAACTTAATTTCTAGCATCAACTATTTCGCATCTATCTTAGCATTGTCGGTCGGTCAGTCCATCTGTCGGTCTATCAGTCTCCATTAAGTTTAACATGGTTTTCAGTTTTGATGTATCTTTAGAATCCCGTTCTTTTTTTTTTATTGCTACCCTTTTTGGATTTAGAACTGCAGTATTTGATACCTAAAAGTTAAAATACTGTATGGCCTTTTTCAGTCAACAAAAATAAACTGACCTCATCACTCTCGTAACTAATCAAGAAACCCTGCAATGATCCTGCTAATCTGAATTGGCTGATGGCCAACACGCTTACCACCACCACCACCACACCACCCTAATTTCATCTGCAGTTGTGTAAATACTTCCAACATTGTTGTCATGAGCCATGCTCTCTCGACGATTGCCTTTTCTTTACCAAAACCAAAAAAAAAGTGCCCCTTGAACTTTCCAATTTCCCATAAGCACCCCTTCAATTTTCATCTATTTTTATAGCGCCCCATCAATTTCCACTCTGATTTCATAAGTGCCCCGTTTGAATAAGCACCCCTCTAAAAGAGGCTAAACATTTTAATCGTCTGGGCGCTTATTCGCGCGAGTACGGTAGTCGCGCGTAGAAAATCAAATCAAATCAAATTTATTTCACTTGTAACATGGATTACATACACAAAACAATTCAATCAAGTAAACGGAACAAACAAAACAAAGCAATCAAGGGTTGCTGAGCGGACATAAGCCCATATAATAAAAAAAAACTCCCCTGTATAGATTAATAAAATTTATAGAAGGTAATCATTAATACTACATGAAACAAACTACATGTAAACTCAGACTTACTGCAGGTGTTGAATTAATTGAAAACTTTAAAATATAAATGAATATGAATAATCAATAATCAATATTTATTTATTGTCAAACATAGTAAAAACTTAGCTTGAAATTTAGGTTGAATGTACGCATAAAATTGTCTAAAACGGTCACACATTAAAACAACATTAGATCATGAAAAGGAAGCAAAAATCGAGATAAAACACAAGGAAATAAAAAGCAGTTAAAACGGATAAAATCATGGAGATTGATTGTACAGCATCATACCTAATTTGATTTATGCATTTGCACGATTATCTTTTCCACAATAAATTAAATTGCCTCATGGCTGACGGGAGGAAAGATTTTCTACTTCGTTCAGTATTCCATCGTGGATACAGAATACGACCAGCTCGAACGTGATATACTTATGAAGACGGTGACTACTATCTGACATAATTAATTCAAATTTCTTCATCATTGCACTTCTTACAGTTTCATTAGGTTTCTTAATTTCAGTCCCTGTGCACATTATTTAGACTGTTATACCATACGTTTGCACTGAATGTTAACACAGATAAAATTACAGATTCATAAAATAGTGTCATGATCTTGTTGCATACATGGAATTTCTTCATTTAAAAAAGAGAAGTAAAGCCTCTTGTAAAATTTACTGGTGACTTGCTTAGTGTTCTTCCAATTAAGTTTATCATCTATAACCGTGCCTAGGTACTTATGATGCCTAACCACTTCAACTTTATCATCCATAATTGTCAGCTCATCATGTGTCCTATTTACCTTTCTAAAGTCGATTATAATTTCCTTAGTCTTCTTAACATTTAATCTAAGATAATTATCTGTACACCATGATGAGAAATAACTGACATTCTCAAAATATGACATAGTTTCATTTTGTTTTACAAGGCCAACCAGACAGATGTCATCAGCATGTTTCACAGTAAAACATTTGGTTAAAATTTGATCACTAAAACAGTTAAAATCATTATTGTATAAAGAGAATAAAATTAGTGAAAGAATACAACCCTGGGGTGCACCAGTATTGCACAAACGTGTTCCAGATATGTTCTGTTAAAAACGGACAAATTGCTCCCTATCTTTAAAAAAGTTATTAATCCATAAAATGAGGGATGGAATGATTCCTAAAACAATCATTTTCTCCATTAAAACATGAAGTTGCAAGGTATTAAAAGCAGAGGAAAAATCAAGAAATAAAACTCCAGCGTGAGAATTTGGCCTCTCAACGTGATCAAGAACATTATGTATAAAAGTAGTCACCGCATCTTACTCCTCTTTTAGGGCGGTATGCAAATTGGCAGGGATCTAATTTACTTTCAGCCTCAGTTAAAACTTCGTTCTTAACCATTTTCTCAAGACATTTCATTGGTATGGCAGTGAGAGTAAGGAGTCTATTAATCTTTCAATGTTTTCGGTCTGTTAAGTTTCGGCAGAGGATGAATTAAATATTTTTTTCCAGATTCTGGGCACTTCATGTGAGTTGAGAGACCAGTTAAATATTTACGAAAACACATCGGATAGTTGCTCATTGCATTCCTTTAACACATTTCCACTTACCCCATGCGGACCTGTTGCTTTTTTAGTACAGTATTTATTTTTCTGAAAACATGCCTGACATCCGATTTATCAATAACTAACCGGTTATCATGACATTTGCTACCCTTTATATTGTTTTCAATTTGCTGTCTAGCCACACTGAAATTCTTGCCATCAAAACGCTGATAGAAAGAGTTTAGATCACTTGCCATTTGCTTAGAAATAATATGTATCCACATTATTACCCATTCTTTTATCGTATCCCGTCATTTTACGCATACTCTCCTGCTGTCTCTAAATTTAAATTTGTCCTCCATCATCCGTCCGTACTGTCTCTTCTGCGAGTAACTTCCCTTTTTAATTCTTTCTGCACTTGTCTTCTAACTCTGTTATCATCAAGTTTTTGCTTTTTATGCACTATTTTCTTGATTTTACTATTTAGCCACGGCTTATTATTGGGATACAGTTTTGTTCTCTCTTTTATTATAGTTCCGACACAAAAATTGGTGTAACCCGAAATAAGCGTCAATCGCTTCTCTAATTGTAGCTCCATCCATAAAAATATTCCAATTTGTTGACTCAAAACAGTTTCTCAACGTTTCAATATTTACCTGGGACCACTCTCTAATAGACTTAACAATAGATGTTCTCCATGTCACTTACTAAGTCATATATGTAATCTGCTGCGATTGCCACGTTAGCTGAGGTAAACTAGTACAAATATATACAGCAGTGACAAAAATCTTAGGAAACTCTCTTGGCAAATAATGAAGTCTAAGAGAGAGAGAATGAGTGGGTATTTGTCAACCTAATGAATGCATAATAAATTGCCAACATAAATTCACTTTATATGTGAATTTCAGCTTACTTATACTTAGGCCTAATTAACATAAATGATTAAAAAAAATAAAATAAATAAATAAATGAATATAAAAAAAGATTTAAAAAAATGAAATATAAATAAAATGTAAATGAATTATAAAACATTCATTTTATATAGGCCTACTGAATGTGTCAGTTTACTTAGGCCTATAACATTAACAATAGTAACTTAAATCAAATGGCAGTATAGCATTGACACACGCTCTCGCGGCCGCTGGGAACCTATTTTTAATATGGCGGTTGTTATTTTAATATCTTTGCCCAAAGTCTTTACAAATTATGAAGCAGGCGCTGCTCGACGGGGCACACGTTCCAGCATTTGGCAACACCCACTCTGTAGGGATCAATGGCAAAGGCATAGGGCTCAAGATGTGGACAAAATAATGAAACATAAGCTTGAATAAAGATATTTGTAGGCAGTGAAACAAACGTTTCATAATTCCTAAAAGTCTGTTGCATCGAATTATGGAAAAATTATTCTTGAAGGAAAGAAGGTATTCAAATCTTGTGAATGTGATAAATTCATGTACCAATGTGCAGTAGCAGAAGATGTAGGATACAGCCTAATGGAACGTGTAAATTTAGTTTATCTTTTTATTTTTTAGGTGAAAGTTACTACGCAAACAAGGCTTTTATGAATCAAGCAAATTCATTTTTGTTCTAAACATTATTAGAACACTGCATTTAACTTTTTTGTGATGATGATTTAT
This sequence comes from Anneissia japonica, assembly GCF_011630105.1. Taxonomy (NCBI): domain Eukaryota; kingdom Metazoa; phylum Echinodermata; class Crinoidea; order Comatulida; family Comatulidae; genus Anneissia; species Anneissia japonica. The sequence goes on from NW_022753229.1 coordinate 5,138, forward strand.
ATATAATTTAACAGTGTTTTTTATATTATATACTATTTATATTATATGCTATTATTTGTTTCCAGTCGTACCTATTGTGTAATGGAGTGTATCTGACGTTATTTGAATCTATTCAACCATGAAGCCTATGAGGTCTAATGGTTATGACGCTCGCCTTGACAGCGAGTTGTCGCAGGTTCGAATCCTGTCAGTGTCAAATGTATTACACAATTTCCTTATTTATAGGCAAAATTCGTTGAGAGCTATGCTATTTATATCCTTCATTCGAACACTGTATTCGCCTTTCTTTGATGATATATATATATA
>NW_022753229.1:6112-8423 GCF_011630105.1 Anneissia japonica
TATATATATATTTTATATATATTATATATATATATATTTATATAATAGCCCTATATGTACCATTATATAATTATATATAATATAATGTATATATTTTAGTAATAATATTGTATGCACTGTATATGTATAATATAGTATATAGGCCTAATATTAACGCGTCGGATGGATATGCGCACTCTTAACATAACACTTTTCAACGCACGTGCACGTACTGATTGTATGGAGAATCCATGTAAAATAATCATGGAGAAAATCTAAACTTCGTGGTGTAATTAGTGCTAAACCGTCTATAATCCCACTGTGTCACGAAATGTTTATCGTTCACATATGGAACACCTTCAAGCTCAATATTTAAAACAATATTGGAAATTTCTCTTCGCTACAGGTAAAACTGACTTTATTCTCGCCTACAAATGAAGAAGTGGGGTCGGTTACTTTCAACGGTGTCGATACGACCAGTACGTCATGGTTCTCAAGGGATAAGATTGAAAGTTCACCGTGGAACGACATTAAAACCGCTCCCTCTAACATGTTTTCTTTACCAGGAAAACATTCGTAAGTAGAGTTACAGAATGGAGCAGAACTATTAATTATTATCATTAGTATCATCATCATCCTCATCAGCATCATCATCATAATCATCATCATCACCACCACCATCATCATCATTATTATCATAACCTTTATCATTATATATATATACACTACCGTATATATTACCATTACCATTCGTTGTCATCATTATATCCGTTGCCGTTGTCACTCAGCTGTTGTCGTCGTCGTACCACTAATCATCTCGCATTAATAGTATAAGTGTTATTTAGAATGCAGATAATTAAAGTCACATCCTAATTGCATATACAAATTTCACTGCAATTGACAACTGGATACATATTCAATGAGTACAGAAATGCAAGGTAGACAGTCGTGTTCGAAAATACGTCATTCCAGTAGTTACGACCTGGAGGTCGTTGTTAAATGCACAATGGCGTCACGGAGTTTGTGTGGCCCTGGTGGTGACTGTTATTTGGGGCCCTAATAAGCGAACGTTAAGTTTGCAAACGGAGCGAACAGATGCTGGGGGCCATGGGCCGCGTAGGGCCCCCGATCGGGGTCCTGGGGGTGAAAGCCCTGGTGGGAGTCCGCGGGCATTAATGAACTGTTAACTGCGTTGTCAAAGAACATAGAAATGTCCATGACTGATGAAATATTTAAGACAAGTTGATGACAAAACCAACATAGATTACATAGGCCAACTTTCGGAACTTATTAGTCTTTTGCAAGATGTAAACACGTTAATGTGAATTGGTATATGCTTACAGTAGGCCTGCGTACTCAATGCATACAAAACATGATTAGGAATAATGACAGGCGGCCCGAAACATTTCCAAACCTCTGTCGGTAAATCAAAAGACACCACGCTTTTGTCACGCGCGACAACGATCAAGTGTGGTTCGCGAGACAAAAAACCGCAACATAAATAAAACACTGCAGCGATCGTTTAAATGAGCCCCGAGATAAATGCGGTTTTGTATAATGATGCCAGGCCAGTGTATTTCCCAATTGAATTAAATTATGTATTATAGTTTATATTATTTTTTTAAGCTACAACGTCGAGGCCCCTCGTACTTCAGGGCTCTGTTGCTCCCCCCCCCCCCCCAACCACCGTCAGCGCCCGAGCGTGACACCACTGGAAATGCACCCGTAGCAATACGTTGGTTGGTAAAAATAAACCAGATGAGGGCATGCTGTCACTTTATTGAAAAATAACTCCATTCGTATTATTATTATTATTATTATGTCATTCGTATGTTATTATTATTATTACTGTAACTTTGTTATGAAGTGAAAATGCATTTGCACTATGGATTGATTGTCTGACGAAAAGGAACGAAACCAAACAAACAATGGTGGTTCACCTGTGTGAATAAAAACATTCAGGTGTCAGCGGGCGCCCTCTCATACTTGCGTACGGACGGACGGACAGACGAGAGCAGACATTTAAAGAACCTCTTGAAATCATTGAATTGGCATGACTTGTGTAGAATCCCCCGGACTCCTTCCAAATATTTTTGAGTAACGCCCAACCACGCACATTCAAGCTCTCATCAGGGATATCGCCCGAGGGGACACGGAGTCCCCGTATGACAAATCATGGCGCCACCACTGCGTACGGAGCGTATCGGAGCGTACGTTCGTTTACTTACACAACTTAGCTAACAGTCCAGTCTTCTATACACTTTGTCCTATTGCATTTCAGGAGAAGGTTCTATATGAGTAGCTCCCACAACGGTTGTGATGGAGACAGCGG
>NW_022753229.1:8585-22221 GCF_011630105.1 Anneissia japonica
TTCTATACAATTTCTAAAGGATTTCTATACAATTTCTAAAGAAAAGTGGCTTAATTCTCTATAAGAATCTATAGAAATTAACAGCATTTCTATAGAAAATAACAAGTGTTTCTATAGAGAGTAACGCTGTTATAATTTCTTTTCTATAGAAAACTATTATTTTCTATAGAAATTGACAATACTTCTATAGAAAAGAACAGCATTTCTACAGAAATTATTGCAAATATATAATTTTTTCTATAGAAAACTTTGTAAATCTCTATGGAAAATAACAGCAAATCTATAGAAAGTAACGCTGTTATAATTTCTTTCCTATAGAAAACTATTATTTTCTATAGAAATTCACAATACTTCTATAGAAAAGAACAGCATTTCTATAGAAATTATTGCAGATATAATTTTTTCTATAGAAAACTATATAAATCTCTATGGAAAAATAACAGCATTTCTATAGAAATTATTGCAGATATAATATATTTTCTATGGAAAACTGTATTATTGTCTATAGAAATGTACAGAATTTCTATAGAAATAATGCTGATATATTATATTTTCTATAGGAAAAAAAAACAGCATTTCTATAGAAAATAACGCTGATAAAATTAATTTTCATAGAAATTCACAGCACTTCTCTTGAAAATAACGCTGATATAATATTTTTTATATCGTTCGATCACTAAAAAATTGTTTTCACGAATCAAAAAAAAAGTGTAAAAATAAAAAATCATAGGCCTACAAGATGATTGTAATGTACAAATGTGTTTTGGTAGTTCATGGCAGGAAACATGAAATATTTGAACCCACTGTACAGAAATCCCAACAAAATGTATTCATTCTCAAGATCTTTATTTAACACATATTAAAAATATATATAACAGGTCAAACAACCAAACTAAAATAATGTTTGCATTGCATCATCTAAAAGTAGAAAAAAAAAAAACTGGATTCAATATCTTAAAAGAATAAACTGCATTGAATTTTACTAGCATTATGAAGTCACACGATGTAGCACTAGTGGTATTGTGCAAACATATAAAGATTTATAAAAATAATTTTACAGTATATGTATTTACAGTAAATTGCAGGCCTATATAAAATATTATAAATATATTAAATAACATCAAGGTACTGTAAGCGATATTGATAAGGGTAGATGAAAGAAAAAGTTTTATATATTTTTATATACTATTACAGTACAGTATTAGATTTAACTTTACACGAATTTAATAGAAGTGAAATACTCAAAAAAGATATTCCAAAACATAAGGTGGATAACCCTGCACAGTATGGACCATTCATAATTATCAACAAATGTATAAACAGTATGCTAAGGGGGAAAGGGCCTGGTACTAAATACAAAATTAAATGGAAGGAATTTACAAAAGCTTAAAATATTGATTGAAACCGGTTTTCTAAATTTAATAACATGCCAATATGGATTATTTAAACCTAATTATGTATCTATGTACCCATTGAAAAAAGGCCATAGAGAACAGTATTGCAAAATCAACATTTTCCATGAATGTACACTTTTTAAAGGGGTTGAGGTGGCAAAAAAGAGTACACTTTTGTTTACAATTGTCATTGGCCCCTATGTAAGTTTAAACTTTAAAGAAAATATACTGTATACTCAGGTACTAAACAGAGAGCTACAAAATAAAATACAGTTACTGAAATAATTGCTACTCATATAAATAAGAAAATATTGATTTTATGCACATACAATAATATGGCAAGACAAAAATATTTAAACGAATGTTATGTTTTAAGAAAATAGGGTAGATATAATTATTGATGTGGAAGTAGCATTTCTATTTAATAAAGCCAAGCTCTGAAGGACATAAATCTGTTGATATGTTGTAGAATTAATCTTTCTAAGCCTCAAAGTATATTTGACAAAAAACTTGGAAGCAGTTAATGAGAGAGATACAGATTTTTGAATATTTAAAAACTGGAGAAAAAGGGTGGTTATGTCTCTTTTCCCCCAGTTTTTAAATATTAAAAAATCTGAATCTCATTAACCGTTTTTTTTTTGGTTTTTAAAAAAAAACTTTTAAAAAAAAAAAAAAAAAAAAAAAAAAAAAAAAAAAAAACCTTTCTGAGCCTAACTTTAAGACGGCCTACACACTGAAACATCAAATATAATAAAATACTCCCACAAATCTAATATCACTAGAACGAAGATTGGAATTAAAGTTAAATAACAAAATTTTAAAACAAAAATGCATACATGGTATTCCCAATTTTTAGGCTTGTTCATTTTCTTTATTCTGTTTGACAGAGACTGCCTCAAAAGAGTGGTTGATGCCTCAAGATACTTCTTATCAGTGAAATCTGGGGGTAAAAAAAAAATGCAAAAAATTTGAATACTCTTATAGGCTTCTAAATCGAAAACTCATAAACGGGCAACCAACAAGAGCAGGATGAATTTTAATAATTTCGGTGCAATGTCTAAAATAAGTTATGGTAATCTCTAAAGAATAAAATGCAGATACCTTAAAAGTAGTGGTCCAATAAAAGTATTATTTCATATTTTGTTATCTTGTACAAAATCTAAATATAATTTTAATATAAGTATTCCACTTGTAGCAAAATATTTTCTTCATTAACTGTCTAATATTAAAGTTTCTTCCTTCAAGTGCTATGCAGAACATATACAGTAAAATGTAGCTACTGTGTAGGTTAAGTCAGTAATAAAGATGGGCTCCCTTTTGATGGTTATTAATTGGTTACAAAGTGACAATGCAAACATTCAGATTAAAATTTAAAGAAAAAAAATGAATGTCTAACCCAAATAAAAAAGCTTTACATGTTGATGTACCATTTATCTTTTGAAATATAAATCCCTTATTACAGTACATAAGCCTGCAGTATCTTCATTTAAAAGGTAATATACAAACTTATTTAACAAATTACCTACCTGTTATGGCAGTAATTCAGATGGGATTCAAACGCGCTTTCTCTACCGATGTTCCACATGTGCGTTGCTTTTCTTCCCTATCATGGATCCTTTTCTATAAGTAAACCATGGCCAATGTCAATCTATTGGAAGATAGATAATTATTTACTATTTATTAGTAAACTTTCCTCCCTCATTTGCGCATGCTATTAGTATTTAACTGTCAATGGACATCCATGGAAAATATTCACACCCCAGTTAATTATACCATATTTTTTGGTCAACAAAAATATAATTATGCTTGAAATATTTCAAACTTTAATTATAGCATAATTGAAAACTTTCTATGTGTAGAATATTAGTATATTAAAAAGTTCCAGCTATTGATGTTTTTGGGCATGACTTGTGTGGGTGTCGCATTTAAAATACCAATTATTATATATTGAGGTCAGACAGTTGACAGTTAACAAGCATTCATTTTGAAAAAGAGTGAAGTATATTGAACTGTGCAAAAAGCAAGTTTCAATATTTTTGGTTGACACAAAATACAATAAATAAATGATATTTAAAGAAAAAATGCATTTTCTTTTTTAAATTTCTTAGGCCTACCTAGCCTAGGGCTAGCCTTAGCTAGGCTAGGTACTGTATAGGCCCTAGGTTAAGGAAGAGGCCTAAGCCTAGGCTAGCTAGGCCTAGGTAGGCAAAAAAACCAACGATTTTTCATTTGTGTCCCAACGCCCGTACCTCAATTGAAATTCTTAGGTTTTGCCTAGGGCCTGGCCTAAACAGTACAGTATACGTATAGAAACACTGCCACTGCACTGACTGACAAACTGACCGAACTAAACTTGATACTTAGCTACAAAATTATACCTAGGCTAGAATAAGTAACTAGGCCTAGGCGTATATATGTGGAAGGAAATTATGTTTTCTTTACTGTACTTACCACAATACTGACTGTGCATAGACCTTGCATGGTGCGGACTCTTCTCCTTTTTTTCCAATGGCAATATAATAGGCCTAGCGGCTATCCTAGGCTAGGCTGAGTTTTAGTAGAAGAACGTCCAAAATCCTTATTCAATCCATTTAACTAGTACATAGACATTGCTACAGGTATTAACCATTTCAATAAAATATCAGTTTGCGATTATTACTCCAATTATTACTGAACAAAAGGAGGACACCACAACAACAAAGGGAGCAGAGAGCGAGAGAGATGTCGATGAAGACCGTTCCGTTAGCTTTCAAATTTCACCACCCAGTTGAGGAATGTACCATGTTTAATAGAGGGGAGAGGAAACAATTAAAGACCAGTTATAATTCTTATTTAATGTATTTGTATGAAACCTTCTGTAATTAATCATTTGTTTTGTGTAGGACAGTATAAATTTTATAGCATTTCATTTCATACACTAAATAATTTACTAAATCGTACAACTCAACTCATAAATTGGACCCCTATCACGGCCAGATCCATTGTCTGGTTATTGAAAACGATGTCTATCTCTCCCATCTGGAATGATTAAAGTAGGTTTTAAGTTACACAACAGTAACTTTAAAATGGTCACAATGGTTGTTTGTGGATTTTGTAAGATTAAGTATTTGTTACAAATATGTGCATTAAATTAATTTTTCATTTCAATTTTAAAATGTGTTGTAAGGCTAATTATTTGCTGTTTTTAACATTTAATTAAATGTTTAATTTAATGTTTAACTTAAATGTTTAATGTAACTTAAATGCTTAATTTAATGTTTTTAACATTTTAACTTAAAATGTGAGCATGCTTATTGATACTGTAACTTATGCATCTGTTATACATTTCCAAACAGATATTCTATAGAATTCCTAGACAACTTCTAGCAAATGTTATAGATGTCTATAGAATTTTCTATAGAATTTCTATACAGCTTCTAAAGAGAATGTTATAGATTTCTATAAAATTTCTCCAGAAATATGAAGCATAATTATTTGCGACAAAATGATACACATATTAAACTCTATGCATTATTTAGTTACTCAACATCAGACCATGAGCCGAATGCAATAGTTTTATTTATTATTTTTTTTATTATTATTATTATTTAATAATGTTTAATGTTCAAAACCAAGCTTCTGCAATAACACATTTATTGAAAATCCATTGTAGGTCACCAATACATAAATTGTGCAACAAACTAATTTTCTATAGAGTGGAATACGACATTCTATAGAAAATATTAAAATTCTATAGAATGCGTAAACTCTATAAAACATTTCTATAGAATTTTTTTGCCTCTATAGAGTTACATAGAACTCTATATAAAGTTCTATAGAATTCTATAGAGCTCTATAGAACTTTTTTGTATGGGGGGGTCCCCGTATGACAAATCATGGCGCCACCACTGCGTACGGAGCGTATCGGAGCGTACGTTCGTTTACTTACACAACTTAGCTAACAGTCCAGTCTTCTATACACTTTGTCCTATTGCATTTCAGGAGAAGGTTCTATATGAGTAGCTCCCACAACGGTTGTGATGGAGACAGCGGATGGTTTACTGTTGAGGAAGGTACGCAATGTTCTAGCTGGCAAGGCTACAGTAGCGACCCAAGAATAATTTACAGTAAAGCAGCGTCACAACAGAGTTGGTTTTTAGGAGGTAAGAAAAACTATGTATCACTTATGTATATTGTATATATATTTTTTTTAAATTTTAGTCGTAATTTTTTATTTTTAGTCGTAATTTCGTCACTGCTTACGTAATAACAGAGAAGCCAATGGCCTCAGTCTAAAACTTATGTATGTCTTCTTGCAGATATTGGGTCAGCCAGAGCAATGGTTATTGATGTCAAAATTGGATAACGAAGCAGAATGGAAGAATTAATGATGTCATCAATCATATACCACGCCTTTATAAGCCACTTTGTGGTTTGAACTGTACATGCTTGTACCAAGTTCAATCGACATAAACAAACATACGCACAAGTTGGTTTATAGTCTTGTTCACATGTCTCCATCGATCGCGAGCGGTTGAGATGCTGGGTCGTGAGCGAGATCGTGTTAGATAAAAAAAATGGCCAAACTGCGTTTCGCTACCGCTTTCGAGGCGACCGGAAATAGATTTACGTCACATCCCCAATTGGTTGTCGACATGCTAGGCCCGCGATTTCTGATCCTAGGCCTGGGTGAAGGTGGCATCGACGATCCTCCAACGGTCTCACATGAAGGCCCGGCTCGCGAGCCGATCGTTCGCTTGCGAGCGACCCAAGACATGTGAACGCGGTATATGTCGATTGACCTTGGATAAGGGCATGCGCAGTTCAAACCACGAACTGGCTTATTACTGCTACATTTTGAATAATGTTTTGGTCTACTCATCCTGCCTAGAACGTATAGTTAAGTCTATTATGGTACAATTATTTAATACACTCTTTTATTTTATAAGAACACATTTTATAAAAGACTGACGCTGAAATTTCTAGAAAAAAAAAATTAAGAACAAAATAAGATCGAATTGAGGCTGAGGAAAAATGTCAAACGAGGTTTTTATTATTTTTTTTTTAGCTATAAAAAACAACTAATATTATCTGTACCTTAATGTGCAGTAGGTGTGGCTATGCTGCTGCACTATAATAATTTGCTGTTTGAAAAGTGTGTAAAAATAAGAATATTTTGAGCCTGAAATCGACCAAGAAACAAAAACACTGAGTCTTGGCAAAATGTTACTGGTTCTTTTAAAAATAAAGTAAATTAAGCTTAAAAATGAATGAATGAATTTTGTTTCAAAAATAAGTGGGTCTAATAAGAAACATTCTAGTATTATGTTTTAATATTTATTATTTTATTTTATTTTTACCTACATATTAATATAGCTGTATGTACTGTTTGAGGCCTCTTTGAGCCTCCTTGAGAAATATTGTTGAATAAACAATAATAAAATCATGAGTCTTGTAATATAAACATATCAAAGACGGGATGGCTCCGCTATTCGTTATTCGGCACTCCATCTGTAAGTATCGCCCAAGGCCCCTCTATTATGGTGTGAGTCGAATGGCCGAGCGGTTAGCAGGGGCGCCGAAACCTACTCCCATAATATCGCCTAAGGTTCTGGTGGCAGAACAAGTAAGTCTTCGCGGATAACGATTATAAACCGTAGGCCTAGTGTACACAATTGCTCGTGTGCACTCTAAACTATCATTTTCGAGACGAGCTATAGTGGGATAACCCGTTGTGGTACAGACAACCCCTGTGGTGGACGATGAGAGTTGCTGGTATCGGGTTACCGGGTAGCCCCACGGAGGAATTAAACTAGTTCCTCCATGGTAGCACAGATACGAAGGGACCCTTAAAGGAGCAGAATGTCATTGATCGAGTTCCTGGCTATACATATTAACAGTTTTGATTTGTTGTATGCCAGTTTATACCATAATTTATTAATCTAACGCCTTGTCCAGACTAAAAAAGGTTCGAAACCTGAAGCAGGCCGGAGTGCCCGTCTCTCTTACTTTAGCGTTTGGGCCACTCCTCCCGCACTGCAGTCTTTTACCTTCCCAGCATATGCCGGTACCCATTTATACACCTGGGTGGAGAGAGACAAACGTAGATAAAGTATCTTGCCTAAGGACACAAGCGACTTGCACAGCGAGGGTTTCGAACCCCTGACCTCAAGGCTGAGTGTCCGAGCTACAACCGTTGCGCCAACCGTTTCTACAGACCATCAAATTTTATTTGACAAAAACATGTCACATGTTTCTCTTCGCTTCTTTGCAAATCCTTAGCTTCAATACATTGCATAATGTTGTGTATTGATTTTATTATTTTGTATTTATACATGTAGGCCACATCTATTTAGATTATACCGCTATTTCATTTCATTTTTATTCATTATAATTCTATTATTATGATTCGATTCCTATAGTAAACTCTTGCTATGGTAAGTATCGTTATTTGCTATTGCCATCAGCTTATATATAGACTACAAAAGTGTGCCATTATTTCACTGATGATGGTAATTCTATGTTCTATTAGATTTGGTGAAATTCGGTACGAACAAAATGCTACTAATCATGACGAATTTATTTTCGAAGTAACATTACGTTTAACTGATATCGAATGTCAGCGGCTCCAAGGGTAATTGCTTTACAATAACTTAAATATTATATTACTTTTAAAAATAACTTTAATGTTGATACTTATTCATTACATCTTGAAGACTTGAAATATAGACGGATTCTCACTAAACTTCGTCTAGGTATTCTCGAACTTGAAATCGAAACGAGTAAATAGATTAATTCAGATCGAAACAACCGAAAATGCAATTTTTGCTTTTTTAATTTATTTGAAGACGAATAACATTTTACATTGATTTGCCCATTTTATTCTGACATTAGAAATTATACCTGCATATTTTATTTCAAGTCCGTCTATATTCAAAGTCGTTCAATATTCACCTGTACTCCTAATATTATTAGTGATCTAAATTTTGGTATCTATCCTTTAAACGCAGAAATGATCATATCGATCCTTAAATTGTTACAATTATATTTATATGGTCCAGAGGCCATGTGTAAAAAGTACGAATAAATGTCCTTGGCCCTGTGCCAAGGAACGAACGAACGATTACCTAAAAATATATATTTTTTTAAATTAATATATTTTCTACTGCTACAGCGATCCTTAAGAATATTAATGATGATTATGATGACGGTGATGATGATCAAACTGAAGAAAATGGTAATAATAATATAATATGATATAATAATAATAATAATAATAATAATAATAATAATAATTATTATTATTATTATTATTATAATTATGATAATAAAAAAATAATGATAAAAATAACAACAACAACAACAACAATAATAATAATAATAAATACTGTAACAATAATAATACTGTAATAATATTGAACAAATTCATCAGTTTTCAAGTATATTGATTACTTTACAAACTAATCGATGTCGCTATGCCAATGCTAAAGTGGTATTTTCTCAATATTTATAGGCCTAATTACTTCTGTCATCGTTGTGGGCTTAATAAAATCTAAACGTTTCTAATTCGAGATGCAGCAGGCTGAAAATATCCCCAGTAGAGGGCGTATCTTATAGATCTCTGAATAGTGTGGTCGCATCCTATTATTATTAGCGCTATATCAAAATCGTGACGTCAGAAACGTTAAAAAAAATTAAGGGCGCTTGAACACCACAGTGTCTTCGTGGTCAAGTTGTTATGACATTCGCCATGTATGCGAAAGGTCCCGGGTTCGAGTCCGGGTGGAGAAACGCCTACCTCGAATAAACGCCCTAAATATTGTTCTTTTTAAAGATGTGTTACGTTTTGTGTGGAAAATATTTTATTTTGAATTTATGACTAGTAAGATATCTCGTAAGTAATTTACAGGCTGGCCACGAAATCCATAATCTAAAAATACTTTAAACAAAAGGAATGGCAATGGTATCGAAGGCACAGTTTGAAATAACTGAATATATTGATTTGATCAATTACAGTCTGCAGGCGTTCACATTTCATTTCTTGCAAAAGACTCGTATCAACATGTACCCAGGAGATGATGCAAGTAAATGCTTTCTGCTGCTCTTTACCTGGACATACACAGGTTAAAAACATTTTATTTGTCTTGTTCTTTTCTTGCATTATGAATGAAGGCCAACTCAGACAGCGTCGTACGACGCAGCCCGACGCGATTTGTTGTCGCGTCGGGTCTGTGTGAGTTAAACGCAGACGCGATTGTGTGCGTCGGTGGCAGTCGCGTCGTAGAATATTAAACATGTTTAATATTTCTCACGACGGCTTAAGACTGTCCCCGACGATAAATCGGGTCGGGCTGCGTCGGCCGACGCTGTTTGAGTTGGCCTTGATCCGTTTAGCACATGCGTTCTGTTGTACATCGCGTCCGTGTGAATGTGTATCTGTATATGAAATTAATTACCGGTAGCACGCTTGTCAATATAAAGCCAATGTTCATATAGAAGTTCTGGTTTTATTGCGGTAATAATAATACAGTTACGCTTATCGACATGGACCATTTATACCAACCAAATATTGCGGTAGTATTGCCATAACATACGGTAACTCCTTTCTGTATGAATGGATCAAGCACACTGAAAGAGGCATTGGTCATCTTTTTAGAACACTGCGATAAATACAAAGTAAATACAATGGAAACTGACCAGACTAGACTTCATAGTGATTTTTCTTTTACGTTTTAGGTTTGGTATGAAAAGTAGACCTTTTCATACAAAAGGCAATGTTGGAAATGGCTTAATACTCCTTATACACAAGCATAACTTATTATTATTATTATTATTATTATTATTATTATTATTATTGTTATTATTATTATTATTATTATTAGGCCTATTATAATTATTAGGCCTACAGTATTATTATTGTTATTATTATTATTATTATTACTATTATTATTATTATTAGTATTATTAATATTACCTTTATTATTACTTTAATTATTACTATTACTATTACTGTTATTATTATCATTATTATTATTAGAGTATTATTATTATTAACATCATCATTTTTAGTTTTAGGTTTATAAACAATAGTTGTCCGTATCAGGGGCGGCTCAGATAGGGTCCNTATTTGACAAAATCTAACATCTGTCTCTTATACACATCTAGATGTGTATAAGAGACAGAGTTAGGATCGCACGTTGCGCTGGTTGAGATTATTATTAGGATCGAATTCGGTGGTGGGGGTGGGGGGTTGAAGTCCGTGGAGTGATGCTGTTCCCCCGTTGGCACCGCCACTGATTCTTATAATTGCATAAATGATGTGTTTTATGTGCCCGTCTCTTTTGTAGTCCAAGCGACCTGTCCAGATTACAATGGAGAAACGCCGATTGCCAGAGAGCATATATCTGACGGCACATGGACAGGAGTACATGTTGGGAATCCGATAACTTGTGACGGGTTTGTAACAGGTTGGCGGTTCTTTCCGACCAGGGCTGTAGAGTTTATCGCTCTGGTGATGCGCCCGTACGTCGCTGCTGACAACAAATACGCTGTAGTTGGACGGACCATAATACCAGCGCAAGAAGTATTGAATCAGATTCGCGAGTTTACGCTGCAGAAATCGGATTGGATTCCCGTGCGAAGTGGCGACAGTATCGGAATCAAGTTCGATGTATCTCCGATACCGTACGGTAATAGCGATACTCCGTTTTTATTTACTACATCGATTAGTAAACATGAATTGTTATTTGGAACTATTCACACATTCGATCGGTTATACATGGAAACTTATTCACTCCAGGCTGTGTTAAAAGGTAAGAAAATACAAAACAGAAATTAATTTCCCCTCTTCAGATTCGAACCTATGAAGTCCAAATAACTTTGTCACTCTATATTAATTATGATAATAATATTTATTTCTTGGGAACAGAGCATTGGGAGCAGCATTTTATTTAGTTTATTTCTCTAGTATTTCCATTTTTCGGCGTTTATAATCAATATTACCATTGCAGTCTTTCACCGATGGTATATCTAACATCTTTAACATTTTTAGATCTATTGTTACATTCATTTATGAAATAATATCAAAATCAAAAATACTACAAATAAATAAAATAAACTGGTGCCGTGTGATTCGTGAAGAAATAAATTGATTTCTATATACAGTAATTACATAAGAAAAAAAGCCCCACAAATTTTTTTAAATATTAATACAAACATATATTTTTTTTAGATTCGTATTTACCATGTCATATTATTAATTGGCCATTAATGAAGACGACGACTGACATTGCAACTGCATCAAGAATTTGGATGGATGATTGGAACAAGATTAAGTGTCCTGGTACGATCACTGGATGGCGGTTTATTGCAGGTGGACCTGGAGATATCATCGCTCTAGTTTACAGAGCGGTGGACGCGGACAATAACATTTACGAAGTCGTTGGTAAAACAACAATTCCGTCACCCGCAGACCGCGATGTAGTTACAGAATTCAAGCTCACATATCCTCAGCAAATAGACGTCATCCCAGGAGATAAAATCGGCGTAACCTATACAGATGCTGCGCTGTACGTACTTACGGTGACGTTCTCCGATGTAGCAACCATATATAAATTTACCGATAAACCCGATACCGTTGAGATTGGAACTCAAATTACATTTACAGAATATTTCAACCGAAGGTTCATGTTTGACGCGGTTTTAGATGCTGAAAGTAAGTATTATTCGGATTTATAAGGGCTCTTCCAGTCAATATTTTGTATAACATATAGATACATTTAACAAAGTAAGGCTATTAAATAATCTTTTAGGTCTACTTTTATTATAAATTTGTTAAAATCAGATATTTGTTGTTTACAACCATAGAAACGATGACATCATAATCATATTGCCCACAACAGTTCTATTGCGAAAACTACATGATGAATTATCCATTGATTGTGATTGGTTATTCCTTCTTGTTTTTTATATTCTGTTAAAATAACATCTTATTTGTATATGTTTGTGTCTGTACTCTGCTATAGAAGTAAAGCCTGGCTTCCATAAAATCGCTACAGTGTTTTCAGTGCAATCGTTGTACTGCATAGCAGTCCCTGACGCAATCGGGAAGGATCCTTCGATTTGACCGACCAATCAAAATCACCGAAAGCTGTCGACGATAGCGTGTAGCCATTGTATGGAAATTAAGTGTTAATATGAATATAAAGGAATGGTTAGGAATTGGCGCCATATTTGAGATATTATTCTTAGTATGAGACAAAACTTTTAAAATTCTGATATTTCTTTGTCTATAATTAACACATTTCAATCAATGTTAATTTAAGGTTCAAGATTTATTTTCGTCATACATAGTACATATATACCAGATTTGTAGAAATCGAATACTATAACACTATAATATACATA
Organism: Anneissia japonica; assembly: GCF_011630105.1. Classification (NCBI taxonomy): domain Eukaryota; kingdom Metazoa; phylum Echinodermata; class Crinoidea; order Comatulida; family Comatulidae; genus Anneissia; species Anneissia japonica. The sequence continues at coordinate 21,365 of NW_022753229.1, forward strand.
GAAAACAAGGTTGATCTATATTGTGAGGTCCAGGAGAGGAATATGGCACGGAATGTAGTATAGTGAAATACAGTAAATAAGCTTGATAATGAAATTATCTACTGAAGTGTTCGTAAGACTCTTATTGCACGTAGTAAAAATGAGTATTTATGACGGTTGGTACGCTTTAAAGTATTCTGCCAGATTTACTAATTGATATCAACTTGTTAAGTGGGTGAGTTTGGTCCTTCGCTATGTCCTTAATTTTATTTAGTAAGGCACCTTCACATAAACAACTTACGTAATTGATTTCCGTACCTATTATTTTACTTAATTTAAAGTGGAAAAGTCCTGTTCTCGACCATTCTAAAGTAAATTAGATAGGCTATCTTCACCAGACTTTTACGAAAGAATATCTTGTTCGAAACAAGGGATTAATTGGCTTTTTGGCTTTACCCAGTACCACTCGACTATAATAATCGGCAGGAAATTTAGCATAGAGTAACATTTCGAATAAACTATAATAATCATTATCAAATCGTCTGTTCCTAAGTAATAGTTTTCATTGATATAATTGAATATTTATCAGAACCGAATGATGTACACCGGTCTACATTGATTGCAAACGATCACAAACTTCAAAATAATAACATTGCAATTACAACGAGCAAAAGTATGGGGACCTGTGTCATTAAATGCGTTGAGAACGAACAATGTAAGTCAGTCAACTACAACCAGAATCACATGACATGCGAACTTAATGACGCTACAAGGGAAGAGGATAATGGAAACTTTGTAGCAGAGGATGGCGAAAGATACATAGAAACGAGTCGTTCGATAACGGTAAGCCGATTGTGGTTGTAATGGTTAGTGGTAAT
>NW_022753229.1:23211-25057 GCF_011630105.1 Anneissia japonica
CTGTCCGGTGGGAGGGGGGCTTAAGCCCCCTGTCACCCCACTGGCGCCGCCACAGATGATTACCAAATAATCGTCTGAGGAATCAAAAAGCTGCTGTGAAGAGGGTATGGAATAGAAATGGGAAAATCAAATTATATACGCAACAATTGAGCATGCGCAACTAAGCCAAAACGATCAGGTTAATTATGGATGTAAAATAATGAGAACTCGGGTTGAAAAGCCTCTTTTTTGGCTATCTTTACAGTTCATCAGGGCTCGTCACCGAGAATTGCAATTAAATTATCGCAAACAAGAGTTTATTTGGCTCTCATCGTATGTGCGTAGGCTAGGCCTATATGCATTGACAGTCCGATAAGAAATAACCACAGAAACTGACGACACAATGTAGGCCTATTATTTACTACTAGCCAAGTACAGCAGAGCCAGACTATTTCCACATTCATTGTGCCAAGAGATACGGCGTGCCGCACTCTGAAGAGGGTTAGTTTTAACAACTGTAGAGATATCGTATGGTAGGCCTACTCAGTCAACCCGTAAAAATAAGCCACACACTGAAGGCAGCAGTAGACGGTTCTATCCAAGCTAGTGGGGGAGCGGGATGAATACAAATGAACAATAACGATAATAATAATAATAATAATAATAATAATAATAATAATAATAATAATAATAATAACAATAACAATAACAATAATAATAATAATAATAATAATAATAACAATAATAATAATAATAATAATAATAATAATAATAATAATAATAATAATAATAATAATAATAACAGATAGAGACCACCAAAATTACACTAAAATACCCTTTAGAATTAATTTATTCACAATTGTAAAAATTACTGTAATTTAAATTTCGTGGTATTTATGGGAAACGAAATTTAAATAATAAATAAAATAATACTAAAATACCTCGTTACACTCATATAATACCTTTGGAATTAATTTATTCACAATTGTGATATGGTAATTTAAATTTCATGGTATTTATCAGAAATGAAACTAAAATAATATTAAAATACCTGGTAAAAATATCTCTTTCATTTGGGTTTTAATTTTATATTTCCGCACTAATTTGGGTTCATTTTATTATTATTGCAATGAGTTGGGGTCATTATGGGGTCAATAACTTCATCTTAGCTAACATTAACCGGCAACTACCTGCTATAACACTGTCTTTCACAGAATGTCTGGAACCATTGGGAATGGAATCAGGCGATATTTTTGATGAACAACTAAGCGAGAGTTCTTATTGGATCGGTCCAACCGACCACAGTGCGAGACGAGGCCGACTAAACTTAACGCCATTAGCTGGATCGTACATAGGCGGTTGGTGTGTTGGAAACGGAGAATCAGATTTAATCCATCCTTGGATTCAAATTAATTTGCTTGTAGAGCACAATGTTACTGGTATTCAAACGCAAGGTAGAAATGATCAGGGTCAATGGGTTAGAATCTACACTATAAGCTACATTAAAGTACACGAAATGGGAGAGACTTATATTACTGACGGTTACGGAAATCGTAAGGTATATATTGTTTTTTATTACCTATTCATTTCGTTTATTCCACAATCTTGTTATCCTGACCATGGCACATTTTTATAACTGTTTTATTTAATGAGAAAAGGCAAATGAGAAAACCCATAAAACAGCAAACGGCCACATAATGCAAAACTATTTAAAATTAAAACGGAACAGTAGAGAAACTCCGATCAGAATGACAAAATAAACTAAGCATCTACTGGAAGGAATCCCAATATCTGCAGACGGATCCGTTTCGGCCTTCCAGGCCTCATCAGTGCAGCTAGGGTATAGACCCAAACGACACGTTCGACC
>NW_022753229.1:25221-26644 GCF_011630105.1 Anneissia japonica
TTATTTCAAAAATTTCATCAAATATAAAATGCTGTAATTTCTGTTGGAGTCTTTTTACTGGCATAAATAACTTTATTTGAATCTGCTCAACCATGAAGTCTCTGTGGTCTAATGGTTATGACGCTTGTCTTTGAAAGCGAGAGGTCACAGGTTCGAATCTCGTCAGAGGCATTTTAATACACAAATTAGCCTATTTATTCATTTATTTATACGACTAAATTCGTTGAGAGCTTTGCTGCACGATGTATTATTTGGTCTTTATTCGAACACTGCATTTAACTTTCTTTGATGATTTATATATATACAGTCGAGTCCGCCAAAGTCGACTCTGTTTATGTCGAAAATTCGCGTCAGTCGAATTCTTGAAAAAGTCCCAATTCTTTATTACTGTGTAAATTGTTTGTTTAATTCGAATTTTTATAAGTCTCGGCTATATCGACATAATTTTCAGGTCCGGATAGGCCGATTTTAAAGTAATTTCAACCTTTTTTGGCCCTTTAGTACTGTGTGCATAAATATTTCCTTTGTTTTAAACTAACGACCGATCGTCTATATGCATGCAGCAAGAGTAGAATTATTAGTAAAAACATAATGATTTAAGCAGGATAAGCCTAGTTTGTAGTAGGCCCATAATCACCATTTTCTATTACAGCGGTTAAACATAGGCTAATACAGTTCTGTGTCTTAACAACGGAACGCCGCCGGTGTCACGAAAATTTAGGTACAATCGAGAAATTAGGTACCATACCTAAATTCTCGTTTAAGCGAAAAGTTTGGGTTTGTCGATAAATTAAGTTCCACTCTTATTTTATGGCCCTTTAGTATAGTGCACACATATTTCCTTTGTTTTAAACTAACGACCGATCGTTATTAATGAGGTGAACTTGTATTTTTAACAAAAACTGTGAAAATAACCAGAAAATATACGATTTTGAATGTTTTTTAGTCTTGTTAATGATTCAAATCGCGTGCGCAAAAGACTACGACGCTGACCTAATTGTCTTCACTGCTACAACAGCAGTGTGAAGATTGTCTTTGTTACCGCCTTTTTGCAGTCAGGCTTTGCATCGTGACGTATGAGTGCTCTTCTATTTTCCGCCAATCAGAGTAGATACATGCCCAGAGTGGGAAAACAAAATATCAAAAAGATGGGTAGCGGTATGCTAAAGTTACTGTATTAGCTGATGGACTTTTTTAGACTTTGTCTGTGTTTTGTTCTTTACTTTGACTGTGCAATTTGAAATCGTTTTTATGGGACCCGCATGAAAGTATTGTAGTTGTTACTTTTTATTGCTTATCATATTAATCAGAGTTGTTTGTTGCACTTTTGCCTTTCTTGTCCTTTCGTTTTAATTACATGATTAATGAATAAATTCAATCCAAACTAATCAAAATTGATTAGAAATTGAAATATATATATATA
>NW_022753229.1:26706-41535 GCF_011630105.1 Anneissia japonica
TATATAAATAAATATATATATATATATATATATATATATATGCCATTGTATTACACAATGCTATGCCTTAAGAGGGCGTTCGGCCAGATAAATCTGGAAATACGGCTAGAAATACTGTCTTATATTATATATGATATTGAAGGAAGTTAGCCGTAAACACTGTTGAATAAATATAATATAAATCATCAAAGGTACATATACAGTGTTTAATAAGGACATGATGGAACATCGTAGCCTACCCTGTAGATTTTCAACGAATAAATTCCTATGAAAAATCATTGTGTAATAAAATGCCTCCGACGGGATTCGAAACACTGCGGTGTTGGCGTGTACCTCTAGTAATGATAATAAAAAACATAATGCATAAAAGGCTTGAAAAAACTAAATAATATTTTGGCAGCCTACTATCGAAATTATACACTAATTTGCTACATTCAATGCTCAAGCAAATGTCATTATTCAATATTAGATCTAATTATTAATTAATAATTATAATATTTTACTTTTTTTGATAGGTTTTTGATGGCAACAGTGACAAAAATAGCATACGAGCACACTATTTTAATCCAGTGATACAAGCTGTAATTATCAGAATTCGTCCCAAAGATTGGATGGGTAATGTTTGTTTGCGAACAGAGGTTCTGGGCTGCAGGATAGGTAGGCCTGTGTATGTTATACAAACATGCCTAAACACATAGATTTATAATAAGAATACATGGCAATGCTTTTTTCTTCCTTTCTTTTTAATTGATACAATAAAAACCGTGTACGGAACAACGGTACCTGTTAATTGTGTGGCCTATATCCTGATTATTGTTTAGGTCTATTCCATAGTACTGGTTAGCTGACATTTCAATTGTATGACACACTCTACGCCTGTTTAATATCAGCGTAGCCTACCTTCTCACCTTGTGATTGTCATATATTGTAGTTATGCATTAGGCCCCTATACATGGTAATATTTACATCGAGAGCCGTATATATTCGGCTCTGGTTACAAATCCTCCCCTATAGAGATTAATAAAATGTATAGAAGGTAAGCATATATATATATATATAAACAGTCATCGGCGTATAGTTGTATAGTAGAGTATACATCAACAGACATGCAATTTATAAAAAAAAAAATAGAAGTAGAGTAGGGCCCAAGATTGTGCCTTGGGGGAATACAGGAACACACTTTTGTCCACGCTGAAGATTCGCCTGATACAACTGTTTTTTTTTGTTTTTGTTTGTTTGTTTTTTGTTTTGTTTTTGGTAAGCGGTTAGAAAGGAAATCAGTTATCCATGACAAATTAGTGCCATGGATCCCAAAAGAATTGAGCTTGTTTTAGTAGAAGTGGAAAACACACAGAGTCGAATGCACATCTAAGAAAGCAGCATCAACGCATCCACTCTTGACGAGTATATATCAGCCCAGTCCTCGAAAGCCATGCTGATTGTTAGAAAGGATGTTGTATTTACTAAATTGAGATAAGATGTTCTTATTGGCAATGAGTTCAAGAGGATTGGAGAATAGAGATGTTAAGGAAATAGGACAATATTTTTTATGGGTTAGTTTTTGAGCCTTTCTTGAAGATGGGGGTAATTTTGTTCAGTTATGCAACCGGGAAGGCTCCCTATTCGAACGAATGTGTGCATGCTGGTTGTAGGAACTGTTGTGGGCACTCTCCTAAAATTCTAGCTTTAACAGTTTCTGGGTTTACAAATCTCACCTAAAAACCGTAACAAATCATTGCAAGGGTTTTGATCATCATTCATATTTGCTCAGAAAATAGCAGCTGTCTTTAAATGTTGTTTTCTGGAGTTCTTAAAAGTTCACCTGTAGCTAGGCCGGGTGATAGTACAGGAAGCTTCTAACTGGGCCTAGCTCCTGGCTCCTAGCCAGCCTTACCTGACTAGGACCTGGAGTCTGCCATTCCTTTCATAGCAATCACATTGCATGGAAGCTTGTCGTTTACATTGAACTGTATTTCATCAATAGTGCATTGATTTGTGTAATAAAAATTCAACTTTGTGAATAAAAATTCGCCTTTTAGCTAGGCCGGGTGATGGTACAGAAAGCTAATAACTGTGCCTGGCTCAGGTTCCTAGCCAGCCTTACCTGATCTACCGTAGGATCTGGAGCCTACACTGCCAAGCCTGGAGTCTGTCATGTCTTTCACAGCTATCGCATTGTATGGAAGCTTGTCATCTTAACATTGAACGTTAAGTCAAGTCCAGGACCTCCATTGGCAAGTTCATCTCGTCTACCACAAAGCACCCAGAAACACCAAACAATAGGAAGCTTGAAGATACCGGTACTTAATATAAATTTTCAGAGTATAAAAAACAAGCGAGAGGAAATTGCAAATCTTATTATTTCTTCTGATCCATCAATTATTATAGGCACTGAAACATGGCTTAATATGAATATCCACAGATCAGAAATCTTCCCACCTGGTTATGAAATAATCAGAAAGGATCGACAAGATGGCTACGGTGGAGTTTTGATAGCTTTTCGCAAAGATATGAAAATTGAGCCATTGGAAATTGATAATGATTGTGAATCCATCTATATTAAAGTGTCATTGGTCCAAAAGTCGATTTAGAAATGCCGTGCTGTGGTTGGGAGGAGACTTAAATTTGCCTGAAATGAATTGGCACACTGTTACAATTGATAATCATCAGCATCCAAACAAGCTTAACGAACGCTTTTTGAAAATGATTGAAGACTGTGGACTTCAACAAATGGTGACTCACACCCTACAAGAGGAGAAAATGTATTGGATTTATTTCTGACGAATCGTTCATCACTTGTGAATAAATGTGAGGTAATACCAGAAGTCGGTGACCATGAAGCCGTCCTTGTAGTTTCTTCCATAATTCCTAGCCGCTCAAAACCAACTAAACGTAAAATCCTTTTATGGAAACGTTCCAACATTGACAGGATGAAGGCAAATGCGTACATTTTCAACACAGGTTTATCAGAACTTTCAACACTGACAGTTCAGTTCATCGATTGTGGGAAAATATTAAGGATGCCCTTGGAGACTTATTTAATAAGGGGATCCCTTCCAAGTTTTCATCTACCCTATTCAATCAACTATGGATTACAAGAGATGTAAAACGACTTTCGAGACGTAAGAACAAAGTTTTGTAACAGCCAGGAAAACAAAGAATCCAAAACACATACAATGTTATCAAAACTTAAAGAAGGCAACCGGATCAGCAAGTCAAAAAGCTTACAATGATTATGTGAACAGAAATATTAGTCCAGAATCAAGTTCCAATCCAAAACGTCTATGGAGCTTTATCAAGAGCACGAAGTGTGATAACACTGATGTATCTCCTTTAAAAGCACCCAATGGAGTGACTTACTCGGACGACCAGATTAAGTCAAATATCCTAAATGATCAATTTTCATCTGTTTTAAACAAGGACGAAGATCACTCAACAATACCAGACCTTGGACCATGTCCTTATCCATCTATGAGCAACATCAGAGTATCATCAGCCGGAGTGAAGAAATTGTTAGATAATGGATACAAACAAGGCAACTGGGCCAGATGATATCTCTGTAAGACTTCTGAAGGTCTTAGCTGGTGAGTTAGCACCGGTTCTTACCATTTTGTTCCAGGCATCGGTTGACCAAGGCAGTATACCTGAAGATTGGAAAAATGCTAATGTAGTGCCTATATTCAAACGAGGTGCAAGAAACAAGGCAGAGAATTACAGACCTGTCTCTCTCACATCAATTATTTGCAAAACATTAGAGCATGTACTGTCCAGCTGTATAAGGAATCAACGGCGCTTCATCTGCAAGCACACCCATTCCATCTTGTGTGCCACAAAGTAGTGTTATTGCACCTTTGCTTTTCCTTCTCTTCATCAATGACTTCCCAGGATACGTCTCTCAACAGACAACAGTCAAATTGTTTGCAGACGATTGTATTCTATATAGGAATATCAATAAGGAAGAAGATGCTATTCATCTCTAAAATGATCTTGACATGATCCAGAAATGGGAGTCTGATTGGTTGATGAAGTTTCACTCAAACAGATGTCAAATTCTGCGAGTGACAAACAAGAAAACCCCAATCATAAAACCTTACAATACTCATGGACACACTCTTGAGGATGCAAAATCTGAAAAATACCTCGGAATCAATATACAGAAGAATCTTGGATGGAATAAGCACATTAGTAACATCTGCAACAAAGCAAACCAAATCCGTGCATTCTTACAACGCAACATCCACCAGTGCCCACAAAAAACGAAGGAGCTTTGTTATAAAGTCTTAGTTCGTCCTACCATGGAATACGCAAGTATCATATGGGATCTATCAGCTGTAGTTAACATTAAGAAGAGAGATGGCACAACGGCTCTATGCACGGTTCGTCATTGGCGACTATAGAAGGCAGAGCAGCGTAACAGCTATGATCAATAAATTGCAATGGGAACCTTTACAAGAGAGACGAGCCTTTGCCAAGGTTGAGATGGTGTATCGCATTGTAAACAACCTTGTAGATGTCCCACTTACCCACCTAATTCCTGCTGGTGTGCAACTTAGAGGCCACACTCGGAAGTATGTCGTCCCCTTCGCAAGGGCATCTGTGTACCAGCGTTCCTTCTTTCCTGACACCATCCGTTTGTGGAATTGACTGCCCCAACAATTGGTGGACAGCGCATCGCTAAACTGCTTCAAGAACAGTTTGAGGTCCTCAAGCCTCAACCTCCGGCAGTAACCTATACATACAAGAAGCAAAAAAATAAATAAATAAATAAAATAAATAAAAATAAAAATAAAAATTATCGTGAATGTACCTGCACAATTCTGCACCCAGTATGCACACAATATACGTAATACACCATTGCTGGTGGTCTGTACAATATTGGAAAAAGAATAAGAACAATCAGAGTTGCCGAAAACTGCCGGCGATAACGTATATCAATTTTTATGGAAAACTAGGCCAAAAAAAAAAAACAAAAAACAAAAAAAACAAAAAACAGAGAAAACAGTACCTTTAAAACATAGTTAATGATAAGTTTCAGGCCTATAATATTATATAATGCCACCTTAAAAAAACAACATATAAACCATCAGTAAATTATAACATTCAGCCTTCAGTAAATCACAGACAGAAAAACTAGTTCCTTATGATCACAGATGTGCAAAACTCGTTGGCAGAAAGATTATACAGATAGATTAATGAAATGTTAGTCCTTATTAATGTTTTAATAATAATAATAATGATGATAATAATAACAATAATAATACTAAAGCGCCTATTAAAGTTAAGAAATAACTTACCATCGGCGAAAAGAGAAAAATTGAAAAACAGCTGCAGAAGTATCCCCTAAAAATAACAGAAAACATATAAGTGCAAATATCTAAAAAATAGGTACCGTAGAGTTTAAGGTGAGTAAAAATTAACTGGGAGAGGTGATATTACGAAGATCAGCTGGAAGCGAGTTCCAAAGTGTAGGAGCTGAGAAAAAGAAAGATCGCTCGCCAGTACGAACATGTCTGACACGTGGAGCATGAAGCATGTTCGATGGAATAAGAAGAACAGGTTGGACGAGAAGTAGTGTGGAGATGGTAGTATGTTTGTTTAGATTCATACAATTTTGAAAAAGGAGGTGATGTATTGTAATTTTCGTTTTTTAGGTAAGGAATGGGTTCGAGTATTCAAGGGAATATCCATGACGGGACTGAGTATTTACGATGCTTGGAATACGGGTGCAGGAGCATCGAGCTATCATGCTGATAGATTTCTTATTAGTAATAAGCACTACAGAAACAATGCAATATTAAATAACTGGTCATCATTTGGTATTAAGAAGGTAAGGTAGCTTAACTGGCAGTAGTATAATATATTGCCTCTTCGTAAGAGAAATATAATATATATTTTATATATTATATATATGTATTATAGCCCCATATGTACCCTTATATAATTATATATAATATAATGTATATATTTTAGTAATATTGTATATACATGCACTGTATATGGGCCTAATATTTACGCGCCTGATGGATATGCGCACTCTTAACATCACACATTTCAACGCACGTGCACGTACTGATTGTATGGAGAATCCATCTAAAATAATCATGGAGAAAATCTAAACTTCGTAGTGTAATTAATGCTAAACCGTCTAGAATCCCACCGTGTCACAAGATGTTTATCGTTCACATATGGTACACCTACAAGCTCAATATTTAAAACAATCTTGGAAATTTCTCTTCGCTACAGGTAAAACTGACTTTATTCTCGCCTACAAATGAAGAAGTGGTGTCGGTTATTTTCAACAGTGTCAGTGCGACTAGTACGTCATGGTTCTCAAGGGATAACCTTGAAAGTTCGCCGTGGGACGACATTAAAACCGCTACCATTAATTATTTTTCGATAGCAGGGCATGATGGAAGTGTAAGGTAGGTTTTATTGTGTACTCTTTCTGGAGGTCGGGGTTCATCGAAAAGAGTATGTTCTGTACCACTGCAAAAATGACAAATATAATTGATGAACCTTAAAGTTATTTATTAAATCATTATTTTACTTATCTTTATATAAATATAAGGACACTTATAATCATCAGCCGGAGTGTTTCGCTCTACAGTGGCTAATTAATGGTACAGTTTCTCCATCAAAGGTTTCTACGAAAGGATTAACTAGATCGCTGCAAAAAGTCCTGCTTACGAAACCCAATAACGTTTCCATTATAATCTTACGGAAATTTACTCATGATATACATAGGCCTATTTGTGCCGCCGATTTCTGCAAGTGTATCGATCGTATATTGTTTAATTATTATTTTTTATGTTATGAAGAATGTACTGGCCTATGCCTATTTAATAGATTCGCCCTTAGAAAAAAAGTCACTGAGTGAAAGACGATTTGTTCACTGTGTTGAATATTTACTTAATTTTGTTTCATTTATTTCTATAAAACAAAAAATACAAAAGACAGGAAGAGACAGACGCAACGGGAAACAAGAGAAGAAAATCAAAAAGAACACATTAAACATATCACAAATATCAACAATAAAGATAAAATACATCATTTTAATAATTTTTTATTGAATTATAGAAATTAAGTAAAGTTTGGAACCAGATGAAACTATAACGTGCAAAATGATGACTGAGAAATCTGCTGAATGAATTAAAATTAAACAAAAGATTTTTCCGGTTTGCACTGTGTGTAATCAAAGTGAAGACATAGTAACAGTGTGTTAACACAGTGCGAAATAAGGGAGCTTCGATTTGTGCGACGACGCTAGAACGGAATCATTCATGGTTGACCGTCCCTACTCCATGGCGTCCTACGTTTTCTGCATACGTAGATTTGGCCAAATTGCGTTCCAGATTCTACTCGACGAGGTGACCTTAACATTCTCGCATGCGCAGATGACTTTTCGTGACGTCATTACGTTCTACGTCCTACCGTCGTCGTGCAATCGAAAGCTCCCTAATGTCCACACAATGTCCCTTGTCTTTAAAGCCGGCCGGGCACTGACTGCGTCCGACGGTCGTCGGCCGAAGTGATTCTATGGAGAACGCAACGCCACGACGCGCGCGCAACGGATCATTTTGACAATCAGCTCAGGCTGCCACCAACTGTCAGCAGACGGCGACGCTCTGTATAGCGCTCACTGGAGCGAAGTAGGATTCGTCGTACGATCGTCGTATGAGTCTGACGCAGTGTGTGCCCAGTTTAACACTCTGAACAAAATTAGGGAATTGTCACGAAAACGGATTACATACATTGACCATGGAGGAAGGAAAAACAGCTGGGAGCATGCGCAGATTAACCAGCGAACTGTCGACCCCCTGCCTATCGATAAGATAAGACAGTTTATTCATGGTTTATTTATGAGTTTCTTAGTAAGGCGGTATTTTACTTTAGTCTTTTGATCATACATTTGAGAGATCTCCTTCTAAATTTCCTTCCTCCATGCATTGACAGTGTCAACTGTATTTTATTAACAGACGAAACTTCTTTATGAGCAACGCTTACTGTGGCTGTACGTGTGACGTGGGGTGGCTTGTAGTTGAGGCAGGTACGTCTTGCCCTTCATGGGAAGGATACAGTACAAATCCCAGAATACTTTACAGCAAAGCAGCCACAAGCCAGAGTTGGTACTCAGGAGGTAAGTAAACTACCTACCACAACACATCTTCACCCAGTGGTGTCGCAAGAGACAGGGGCACTAGTAGGCCCCTTGTTTGGGCCTTCCTCTCGGGAAATTTCTGGAGCCACTGCCGAACAACCCACATACAAACACGCCCTCATCTATCTTGATTTGTTATTATTTTTTTAAATTATTAATATTATTATTATTATTATTATTATTATTATTATTATTATTATTATTATTCATGAATGTGGATGTTTACCAGTATAGTTTTGGATTATTATACATACGTCGTAGTAGGCCTATATTTACCATTGAAACATTTATATGCCTATAAACCAACTATAAACACATTACAATTTGATGACATTCGATGTTTATTATTAATATCTAAACTATAACTAGCACGTACTCAACCAACTCAAGTATAACGTGTCTCATTTGCAGAAATTGGTTTAGCTAGAGCAATGACAATTGACGTTACATTTTAAATGAAGGCAGAAACATTCATCAACCCTAATGCTTTTCGACTGTCAACATGGGCGGGATTCTCGAGATCTTACCGTCTACAGCGATGACTGGTATAATGGAACAATGTTAAACAACTGGTCAATCAGAATGTGTTATCAAATAGGCTGGGCCACCTATACGCCTATGTCTTACAAAACGCAGACGTTTTGGTTTACGAATTGTTTCTATGAATGACTATCGTTTTGTAGGACATTGTTTTAGCAATTTGCCATTAATGTGGTATTTAAAAGAACTCTCAGACAATTCTTTCATCTACTATATTAATTAATTGTATCTGTATGTGTATAGAAGCCTTGGTTTTGACGTGTAAGTACGCGCGACTACGACGTGTGAGCTGGAATATGACGTGTGCTTACAAGTGACTATGACTCGCGAGTACTGATTCAACTGAAAATAGTGTTTATTTAAAATGTTATTGTGTAAGATATATATTCCGTAGGTTTGTTTGATATAACGTGTACAAATATGGCAAAAAAAAAAATTTTGCTCAAGACTCAAGCCCTGCAGACCGAAAATCTAGAAAATCTCAGGGCGGGTCTTTTTTTTCTTCTTTTTTTTTTACAAAGGAAGAGCCCAAAATAGGCATATGATGTTTGAATGGTCACTTTATTGCTTATATCTAATACCTTTCATACATTTACTGTATATTTTAGCAATAGTTGCCACTTTACCAATCATTCAATCAATCACTGCAATCAACATGGTGAATGATATGGTTGGCAATGTACTCTAGAATAGGGCCTAGACATATATAGGCCTAAGTATAATAACAATGATGACCGACCCATCCTGATAATAGTACGCTCCTGTACTTGGGCAACTCAACAATTAAATCATTAAAACAATTAGTTCATTACTTTAAGTGCAAATTTTGAGACGATACATACTTATTTCCAACGAATAATATAATTATGTTGAGTATTAACATCTTGTGTCAACGTCTGGTTCATTTTCTTCGAAATCTTTTTTTTTTCTCTCCCTCTCTCTGGACCGGTAGCTGTTCGCGGTCACACGTTGGTTCTTTACGTACTTCCGCATTTGCTGGCCGTGTCTTATTAGTAGTCAGTTGTTTTGCAGTGTTACCATTTACATACTACAGTCGACACTGGTACTAAATAGATAAGTGTCTTGACTTTTAGATTCGTGCGGAGTAACATTATTCAAATTCAATATAGGCCTAATTGAATCACCAGCACAGTTTAAAAAAATCATTGAACGTTTCACTGAAGTGTCCTCTTAATAGGGGTGTCCCCTGGATAGGGTGTCCCAAAGGAGGGACTCTACTGTCGATACATAGAAATTCTATTTCCAAGGGTAATAATTTTTTAGGTTAATGTTACTGATTTAAATAACACAATACCTGTCTCTTATACACATCTAGATGTGTATAAGAGACAGAATATAAGGACACTTATAATCATCAGCCGGAGTGTTTCGCTCTACAGTGGCTAATTAATGGTACAGTTTCTCCATCAAAGGTTTCTACGAAAGGATTAACTAGATCGCTGCAAAAAGTCCTGCTTACGAAACCCAATAACGTTTCCATTATAATCTTACGGAAATTTACTCATGATATACATCTACTATTGTATTTTCATGTTCTATTTAATCACAGTAATTAAGTTTATACTGATTTTGCTATTGATGCGCATCTTTTTTACGGTTGCGCCTCTGTTATAAAATAAAAAAAAGAAGCAGTAGTCACTTACTTACTTGCGCACCCTCTAGTTGATATAATTATTACATAACACACTTACCTAGCGTACAACTTCTCTAAATAACAGGTTGGCCCTTAGACTTCAATGGACACTTCCGGAGTTTCAAGTAAACTTCACAGCTGACCAATCAGAAGAGAGACATGATCCTCAAACGCATGTATTTATGTACTGTCCATTTTATATCATATATATTATATATTAGTTACAATAGTTATAAGCGAGTTGTGAATAATGTACATTTGGATTTTCTAAGTGCAGAGTGACAGCGATCTTCCACAAGTCTCTGTACACACGTATCACATATGTGATATCGTCATGCCCATATTGTACCAAAGAGGCCTTTATGAGCGAAGCACACACAGCAACGTGGCTAGGTGCGAAAAATGCCCCAGTGCAAGATTAATTGCCGGGCCCTTTGGTGTAATAGGGGTATTCCCTATTGTACTGAGTATTCGGTACATTTCCACGTCAGGTAGGGCAAAAAAAATTACATCTATACATGTTTCTCCTGACGCAAATCCAGTTATTGTCTATTATCCCATCACGACAATAACAATTACTATCAACACTGCAGTACCCGCTGCTTACTAGGACTCGAATTCAACCCTGGCCATCAGGCGCAAGCTCTGTGCTCTAGAGGTATGATGCCAGGCTAGTGATCTGGAAATCGTGGGTTCGAGTACCACCCGAGAACAACTTGCGATTTTTTTCGCAGTTGTTTTCAAATGTACTGAGTATTCGGTACATTTCCACGTCAGGTAGGGCAAAATTACATCTATACAGGTATTCCCGAAGTTATCAGAAAATTCATAGTTAAAATTGCTTCTTCCCCTCCGCCCTCCCACTACTAATAAAGGCCTAAGTAAGTAATAAACACTAATGATAATCGGATTTGTAAGTATTTTAAGAGGGGTATATTCGGTCTCAGCAGCTATTCTAAACTAACCAAGAAAATTACATATGAGCCAGGGAGAGATTTTCATAGGAGGAGGCGGAGGATGTGACGTAAGAGAGGTCGTATATAATATCTAAAGCTCTGTTCACACTATCAAATATTCTTTGACAAAAAAAACTGCTGTATGTCCATATATAAATCAAATAAAATTTGGTAGTGTGGACGGGGCTTAACTTTCCGACATTTGCATATAAGTATGAAGTAACGTTGCGTTTTATATTCTCAGCACAAATCATGTGGTAAACCAAGTTGGTAAATTGTGACGTGTACGTGTAAAACAATTAGTAATTTTCTAA
Source organism: Anneissia japonica (assembly GCF_011630105.1). Taxonomy (NCBI): domain Eukaryota; kingdom Metazoa; phylum Echinodermata; class Crinoidea; order Comatulida; family Comatulidae; genus Anneissia; species Anneissia japonica. The sequence goes on from NW_022753229.1 coordinate 38,329, forward strand.
AAACAACATGAACCAGACAGCTAAGAAACATTAGCAAGTTTACAATTATGGTGTCTATCAAAATGTAATTTCTTCTAGGCAAGAGGAAGTCAGCATTTTTATCCAAATTTCACATCAATAGTCATCGCTCTTGCTGTACCAACGTCTGTAAAAGAGGTGTTAAAATCGTAAGTTTATAACAGGTAAATTTCCCAAGCTATGAAAACGATAACGAATTCAATCATCTTTTTTAGTCAATTGCCTTATGTCCATGTCCTTTATTCGATATATATACTGTCTCTTATACACATCTAGATCCTTTATTCCAACACTGTAGTTAACTTTCTTTGATGATTTATTTAACAGTGTTAACGGCTATCTTGATTTGTTTCCAGCCGTACCTATTGTGTAATATACTGTATCTTTCGTTATTTGAATCTGTTCATCCATGAAGCCTCTGTGGCTTAATATTTATGACGTTTATAGGACAGCATTCCCTGAGAACTATGCTTCAAGATGTATTATCATGTCCTTTATTCGAACACTGTATTTACCTTCCATTGCTGATTTATATATAATTTAATAAATTAATAATAAAGATTTATAAAGCGCACATCTCCACCAATGGTGCTCAATGCGCAGTGTCAATTTCACAACAAAAGAAAAATCCACAATAATTCCCAGAAGAATTTAGAGCAGAAATCAAGGCAGTGTTGCTCCCCATATAAGTATGCGCAGAAAGGCAGTATGTTGAGCATCAGCACCTTCCACCCCAGGATAAGCTCAGGGTTACACTACCGTGCACTGCAAAAGGACCAACATTGCGTCAACAGAGAAAAGTGGTATCATTTTTTCCCTTTTTTTGTACATAATATAAATTCAACAGAGAAACACCATGGTTTTCTATACGCCTCGGTGAAAAGATACAATTTCAAGTTTTTTTTAAACACATTTATAGTTGTACAACAATGCTGTGGTAAACAATGGCTAGATCTCGGGGGGGGGGGAACCCCCATCGGGGACCTCTTGAACATGGACCCCCCACCCCAACTCTCGGGGAATTTCCAGCAAGGTCGTCAGGGAAAAATCACATCTCGAGGGCCGAAAGTACAATTTCAAGCATGCTAAGCTGTCAAAGGAAGTAAAAACTGTTTAGTGCGAGCAGTGCTAGCATGTGCGAGTTGTTGTATGATATTGCGATCGTATGGGTTGCAGTGGTGCGCCAACTCTTCCCCAACAGGCAGATCGTACCTCCGACAAGGGGAATACACCCGACAAGGTGACTCTAGTGTAAATTGCATGGCCCTTTCTATCAAATTATCCCTTTTTAAATAAATAATTCCACAACATTTGGACCCCTCGTCTCATAACTATACAACATTTGAACCCCTGAGAGGGCGAGGCTCTAGTGGAACAGTCCTATCAAGGAAACTTACGCCCATATAGTTAAAATTAACTTGATGAACTTCCAACTAGAACCTCATTTAGTCCTAGTTGAAACTTCAATTTCAATTTGTATTCACAAACAACGTAGTCGAAGTTTTAACTACGACTAAATCAAGTCCTGAAGACGGCTTGCATGCAACGACTATAAAACTAACCAAAAGGGCCAATTTTAATAACAGACGAAATTTTAGAGATCCGGTAACGCGGATGAATATGAAGCTCATGCGGTCTGCGGTTTAAAAATCTATTTCCTCATAATTCATAATAGACCATCATTCGCTTAACTAATTTTCTATAATAATAACTATATTAGTTATTAACATATTACGATAGAGAATTTGAACAGTCACTGAAAATTTGCTTTCTTTAAAGAACTATTATAGTTTTTAAAGAACTATTATAGTTGAGCTCGAGCGCGGGCTGCACCATTTGTTGTTGCTACGGTGAAGCTACTTGACTGCAACGCGAGGCGATTTCGTACAAATCAGAAACTATCGCAGGTGCCAGCAAAACAGGCTAATTTCGCCTTTTGGAAGCTAAACTTAATGTCTCTTTTATTGAACAGAGGTAGGCAAGCAAGTAAAAAATGGAAATTATAGATGGTCGATGTCCAACACTTATAATTGACAAATAAAAAGTTTAAAGAACTGAAATTTATTAATATTTATTTGACATATTATTATGCATGCATGACATGCGGTCTAACTGTTATACAGTCATAATAAAATCTATTTATAATATACTAATTATTTATTAATTCTACGATCGGCAACCCATGGGTCGTCCTCAGTTCCAGTGGCGGCTCTAGGATATATTTTCTAGGGGGGGCTAACCGACAGGGGGACTTGAGCTCGTAGGCTCGAGCTGGCAGAAGGGGTTGAGAGAGGGTTCCCCTCCCAAATGAGATCTTTTTAAAGAATGTCAACCTCTAGATGGCCGAAAATGGCACTCTCAGACTGTGACAGACATGTGTTGGCTTGGTGTTGGCCTATTTTTATATGTTTTGTGGTCTGACTGCCCGACGAGCTCTGTCCCCCTCCCCATTTACGCCTTCGTGCCTACTAAATTAGCGGGCATTATGGAATCAAAAACATGACAAGGTGTTAGAAACCAATGTCAGAATTAACACGGTCAGAATAAACCGATGGAAATCAACAAATCATGAAAATTAAATTGAAAATCTGTTTTAGATAATTATTTTCTTTAATAAGTATGTTTATCAAATTATATTGTTGTTACAAGACATTACAGCACTTCGATATAAAGTAGAACCCCTAATCAGGGGCCCTTTTGGACTTCTAAATAAGATAAGGGTACCCTTACTCAAGGGACACAAACCAAAGCGTGAAATTGTACCGTTATTAGGGGTGTTGGTATAATGTTTTCAAAATTACAAAATTATATTTATATTGACCTAAAAGTGAGTTACAGTAAAACTAATTTATATTTATAATTTTCAATGCAAAATCCATTTACCGTCAATATGAAATCAGCAGTAATGTAATCAAAACTACAATTATGTTATGTTCCCATTTTCGTGATGCGAATTAAATGACCAATATTATTTTTTTCAATATTGAGCTTTCTATTGGATGCATGTATCATGAATAGAGTAAACGACTCAATAATTAGCAGGCCCTATGTTATGATACACATTTGAATCCTAAAAAGAAATTCAAAAGGCGTCAAAATATAAGTTGAAAGATTTTTTATTTTGAGACTGCTCTAGTTTTTGCGATACTGTACAATGAAAAAAAAAACAAAAAAAAAAAAAAACGGTAC